>NW_022883827.1:0-33708 GCF_011952255.1 Bombus vosnesenskii
GAAAATGTTTCTTCTTTATTGATAACTAAATAATACAGATAAGATACAAGATACTTGTACGAAAAGTCGGCGCGTCGTTCAATTAACGGAACAGCAGAGGATTTGAAAATTAGTAGTTGAAAGAAATAAATGTTATCATATGTTTGTAATTGATCGATAAATTTAAGTATGCAATTAGAAAATGTTTCTTAAGTTTGGAAGAATATATAATCATGCTGAATGTTTTGTAGTTACGAAAGTTGTATACAAACATACATTGTACATACGACTAGTAATGGTACTAAATTACTGTTAGAGGGTCTTGGGTGTATAGAACCATATGGTTAAATTAATACTAGAGATAACGAATCGTGCGAATGTAATTAATATTTTGAAATGCGTTGTCTGCATTAATTGATAGTTTTCTTATAAACTTTTTTATAAACAATTTCATTGCTATAGAAAAAAAAATAAATGCCGGTAATATGTCTATCCTACTTAAATAGAAAGTGCAATATTTTGTTATAATATTTGGCGCAAGTTTATATATTATTACATCCAAAAATATTATTCTTTTTATATCTAAGCTATATTAAAATATAAAGATACAAATAGCTATGCGAGTAGTTAGTAGTTGATGCTTTTTACTTAAATTGTCTTATACTTCATAATTTGTAATAATATAATTCTTGTCATCAATGATTCTTTGTTTTTACTTTGTATATATTATACTTCCAGGAAGATGCCGCTCTATAAATTGACTTACTTCCCAGTTACAGCATTGGCAGAACCAATCCGTTCTTCTTCAGCTATGCTAGTATTCCATTTGAAGATGAACGTATCAAAAAGGACGTCTGGCCAGAAATAAAGCCCTGTAAGCTTAAAATTTAAAGAAATTCTGTTTCTTAATTCTCATCTTTCCTAATTTAACTAAAGTAGCTAAATAAAGTAGAACACAATTATGCAGAGTATAACAGAGATTATTGTTTACTCTCCATTGCTCTATAAGATATGTGGGAGAACAATAGGTATTGTTAAGGAGACAATGCCCTTTGTTTGCTGATAAATTATCAATACATTAAATTATATCTTTCCAAAACAGATAACAGGAAGCTAGATATTTAAGAAGCATCATAATCTGTTTGTTCGATAGAATCTTTGATTCTATTAGTTGTATGGTTTTAGTGACTCCTTATGGCCAGCTTCCTATGCTCGTAGCTGATAGAAGGAAGGTTGCTCAGTCTACAGCTATTTGCCGTTACTTAGCCAAACAATATGACTCAGCTGGAAAGACTGACTGGGCAAATCTTCATATTGATGCCACTGTTGATACTATTCATGATATTCGTCATAGTGAGTATCCAGTGCTGTTTTGCATAAATCTTATGAGAATCTTGATAACAGATAGTACATATCTGTTCAGGTATTTATTAGTTGAAATCCGATTTAATATTTGATTTAATCGAACGATACACGTATGTCAACAATACAAGACAAAGGATTAAAAAGGATTGTAATTCTATCTTCAGTATCATTTAAATTTCGCACAACACTGTATTCAAATTAGTATAACATTAGCGAATAGTATTTAACTGAAAACAAATTTTCAGAAATTGCCGCCTTCCACTATGAGGAGGGCGAGAAGGTCAAAGCTGCAAAACGCAAGGCTGCTGAAGAGACGCTGCTGTTCATTTTAGAACGTTTGGACCAGCAAGTGAAGGAAAATGACGGCTACTTCTACGATGGTACTCTCTCTTGGGCTGATTTAACATTCGTTGCTCTGCTCGATTATTTGAACTTTATGTACAAGTCTGATCTGATCGAGAATTACGAGAATCTGAAGCTGCTGGAGAAAAAGGTCCTCCTTCTGCCCAAGATCAAAAACTGGATTGAGAGACGCCCAGTTAGCGAATTCTAAACTTCACGATTGCTTATGGTTTTATAAGCGTTTAAAGATTGCGGTCTTAGTGTGTTGAGAGAATGAAGAACGAATCGTGTTGATGGAAGTTTGTATGGAATATACTGATTGCTTTTAACATTCACTAGTTCCAGTTATTACCGATATTTTTGTCATTTAGTTAGGGTTTTCCCTTTAGATTACGTTGTGATAGAGAACTATTATTTGTGTATTCCTAGAGAAACATACGAACTATATAAACTGTTGACACGATGTTGTGCTTTTGTATTATAGAGATAATAATAAAACCATCAAACAATCATTAATTATGTTTTTTATTATATTCATTAAGAATTGAAGATTACCTCCTTGGTGATCTTGATAATATCGTATTTTACAAATGTTGAACAAAAAAAATGTATGATTATTTTATTCAATACATTATGAGGGTTGCTTTAAAAAAAATACGAGTTACATATTTCTTTGAAAAAAGCATGATTTTTATCGATACAATAATGTTCTTCTGTTATCGCTTTAAAGTTGAGTACTTCGTTGATTACACGAGAGAACTCGCCCACAGCAAACAAGATACGACCGTGTGTAAAGTAATTAATCTGTTTGCTCGTTGCTAGCTACACATAAGGCTTGCGTAAAAAAAGATATGCATTTCAGTTCAGGCGGAGAATTATGTAGGAAGTCATTTTGTCGATCAATAACTTAGTTAATAAAAGATCAAATTTTCATGTACATAAATGTAAGTAACGTTCAAGTATTAATCATTACATACAATTTTTGTATAATTCGATATCTTGGTCACTTACATCTTACAAATGATATATAGATAATATTTATGAGATACGTTGGAGTTATCTTTTAGTTAACGCCATTTTTTCTTGTTTTCTCTGTACTTTTCCTATTCTTCCAAAAATATCAAAGGATCGATGACTTCAAATTAAACTAGAATTGCTTCGGTATATTGTCAATCAATGGCTATTTGTATTCACATCTATATCAAAGGAAAACCGATTGCAAAATTAATTACCCTTGCAGCTCCGCAATCTGAAACTATGTGTGATCGACCTTGAAGATGACAAATCTCAATGTTTGAAGTAGTACAAAAAGATGATAATTTAATTTCGCTTTATCAAACTGTACAAAATTTGTATACACATACAGAAAAAAACGGAGTTCAAACATTAATCAACATGAATTATCGGTTATTATTGCTGAGTAATTATTAGGATTAGAGTTTTGGAGTATCGATCGTATCGAGTTTTAACTATCGGTTTCCGCAATTTATTGTTTTTCTAAATTATGTCTAAATGGTATCAGTTTTTGAATATTTTATAGTTTACACTCCAACATACTGACGTAAGCTATCGAAAATAATTGTAAATTATGCAATATCATTTTTTTTATATTTCATAATCTAAATTTTAATCTATTTTTTGTATTTAACATCCCTTTTTTATTGTTCTTGTACGTTCTTCAAAAAATCTTAATTTTTTTTTGGATAAAATCTTGTGTGAATTTACAAAAAATACGATTCTTCGTTTAATTTTTTTCCCTTATTGTCTTTACATATTTGGAGTTTAAACGCGTTATAAGTACGTTTTTTTTTAACATGATTACGTAGAATTCTTATTCTGAATAAATTATTTGTTTCCGCTTCATAACTGTTTCTAAATTACAGTGCATTTAATCTTGAAATGCACAGTAACATTTTATACTTTTTACGTTCTAAGGAATTTTCAGGATCGGTTAAAAATTAAATTACAGTAATGGTAATACTCAATATTAATGTCAGACGTGGATACTTCACTGTTTTGTATAATAATTTGTTATCTTGGCATCGATCAAGGTATTTAATATACAAAGCGTACAGATTAATAAGAATTTTAATTAATCCTTCTTCTATAGTATTCACCGTTCTTTTCGAGCTCGTACCATTTCAAATAGACTTTCGAATAGATTTCAAAGATTTGTCTGTTCAAATAAAACGCGATCTTTTTATTTCCCTATCAGTCGTCCCGTTACTGTTCCGTAGTTTCCAACAGATTGCAGATTCGTTTAAAAAACATTTGTAACGAAAAACAAACCCACTCGTAGAAATGTTATTCAATATCGCATTTATAACTTTCATAGACATCCTCCTCTCATTGCTATCATTGTAAACAGATTGAAACTTCGTTTGCAAACACTCGCGATTAAAAAAAAAAAAAGAAGAATTAATCTTAAACAATTTTATCTTGTGTTCCATTTATAATTTTCATAATTGTCTTCCCGACGTTGTATCATTTTAAATGGCTTTTTTCTATCCATCTATGTTGCAGCGAGATCAACGGTCCTAATTACTAAATTGCACGATGTGTTCATACAAATTCACTTTTTATGAACGCGATGAAACGAAATGAAACCTAAGTAGAGATTTGTTTTCTCATCAAGTATAACGAGTTTTATACTTTGGATAGATTGCCTCGTTGTGAGAAGGTCTTAATCGTTTATAATTGCGATTAAGTAATTGCAATAAGTCATATTTTTAAGAAACGTTCTCACATGCTGTCACACACTCTAATTAGAAAAGGATCAAACATTCGGTTTATGATATTATTTGTTTGTAAATCTTCCTGCTTCCGGAAACTTTTTTAAATATGAAAATATTTATATACAAAATTAAATATTTTTTTCAATATCAACACTTCTTGCGTTTATGTTGTCCTAGTCAGAATTATATTATTTCGTGCATCCTGTTGCTTTTTATATGATAGTCCTCCCGTTGGCCGCGGATTCGTTATCAAGCCTGAGGCCCTCGTCACTAGTGTCACTATCGACAATAAAGGTATCCCACCCGCGACCGGACGATGGAGAACTCCAACACGGAATCGCAATCTCCCGCGAGCCCTGCCCGGGAGGGCGCCTCGAGCTCGGACTCGGAATGTGACTCGAGCTCGGCCTGCTCATGAGGGACCACCCCCTGAAAAACAGCGCACTGTATTCTGCCCTAAACCGTGCCCTAGAGGGTCCGGCAGCGTATTGGCGTACGCAGATAATGAACGGCGACGAGCTCACCTGGCAAAATTTTAAGGAACAATTCGCCGCGCACTTCGGTGGCCAAGAAGTAGCAGCCGCGTCGCTAATCAAGGTAGCCGAGGAACTACCGCGGGACGGCGAAACACCAGGAGCGTACGGAAATCGTATCATCACCCTCCTGGGGTCGAAGTGGCGAAATTCAACCAGGGAAGAGGTACTCGCCGCCACCGCCCTCCATCTGCTGGGCTCGCGCGATGAACGTTTTAAACGACTAGCGCTCACGAGTGACATCACGTCGGTGAAACAATTCCAAAGAGAAATGAAGCCCTTCCTATACACGGAGTGGCCAACGCCCCCGCCGTGGAGGTCATTAGCGAGCTCCGGAAACAAACGAGGCAGGTCACCCGCCCCCTGGACCAGGTGTGGCCACTGCGGTATTTACGGACATCCGACATTCGAATGCCGTAAGAGGGCGAAGTGGAAACCGAAGAAGGACCCCCGACGCCCGGAGGAAAGCCGACCGGCTGCACCACCAAAAGCGTTGTGCTTTCACTGCCACATGCCGGGACACATCGCGTCTCGCTGTCCATCGCGGCGAGAAGAAGAACATTGCCCCGAGGACGAGCGCCGGGTCGATGCCTGCGTGGTGGAAGCCCCGACGGGTAGACTAAGCCAGCAGGCCACACACGAGGACGTGTAAGTGTCAGGATGGCCGAGTCGGAGACGAAAGGACGCCGGGGCCCCTCTGGAACTTCAGGACAACACCCTAACCTTGCAACCTAGAGCCTAATATAGCCATAACGAAACAATCGCAAGTATCCAAACCGATAGCAATCGTAGCAATTTGAAGCAAGGTGAGTAACTGATGAGATGACTTTGCATTTGTCTCACCACAGAGACAGACGTTCAAGAATTCATTGTGAAAAGACGAGTACAAACAAGATACGTATGTCTTTCCGTTAAGCGAATGTTACAGTTTGTTTGCAAAAGTCAGTTTTTAGATTATAGAATCGTAGATAGAATTTAGAGGATAGAAACTTTTAGTAGTCACTTTTAGTTTAGTAAAGTCTTATCGACAATAAGCAGACTACGTTATGATACAACGATTCCAACTGAAGATTTCTATCGACATCACGAATTCGATGGCTTCCAAATTTTCTTCTCTGCAATCTCAGACGCTCAACTCGAAAGAATCTTTTAGATCCCCCGACAAACACTCGACTCAGGTTATCTATTATCGTAATCTTCCTACGGGATTTTTTTTAACTGCGTTGCGTTAACGAATAACGGGATAACATCACGTTTCTCTCAACGCCTTTCAACGTTCTACAACTTTTATTCTTTGCAAATCCCTGTCTCTATATGATAAACGCTGGTTATCCGCGGAAGGAGCGAGGACAACGAAGTGTTACTCGATGATCAAAGACAGGAAGATCCTGGTACGCGATAACGTTACTAATTTCCAATTACGATATGTGTGATTACGTAACATCTGCTGTCTGCATAATGCGTTAACGATCCGCGCGTTGATCGCATAAATATAAATCGAAGGGAATGGAATCGCTCGAAACTCATGCAACTATCCGCAGGTGTTTAATATCGTGTTTCTACACCGCCAACGTAACGTCACGCCAGTCGAATCGAAAAATTATTACTAGACAGAGAAGGTGAACAAAAAACGAGGTAAATAGGCTACCGATTGAATAATATCATAACGATCGTATCTCTGGTTTTTGCTCGTCTTTTATATTTGTTTCAAATGTATAAAATATAATCGTATCGATATCGTCCACGATTAAAGCCATCCATGCGCCATCGACGAGGAACGAACGATTATATTTTATTATTTACGCGAATCCTTCTCTTCTCTTCTTTCTCTATTTACGCCCCTCGCCTTGCTTCGTACCGCCGATGATTCACAATTCGATGCACCTGAACAGCTGGAACGTCGCAGATTTTTCCGTACGATAACAAACGTGTTTTTGATGGCCTGCTTTAAACCGTGACGATCGCCATGACGTGCATCAATTGTCGAATGATGTAGTGCGACGATACTCCTACGCAACTTTTTTTTACGCTGTTTTTTCCTCTATTTTTTCTTCCTGTGTGTTATCACATGATCATGGGATACCTGTATAGAAGATGCAAAGAGTCTGTGAAGAATTTACAGATATTTAAGATTATCATAATGATTAAGCAAAAGCTAAGACGCAAAATATTGCTCAAGATGTAATTATGTAATATTTACCCAATTTCTAGAAGACTGTTTATATCTTGTTGTTATTCTTGATATGGAGATAAATATAGTATACTTTATTAAGACCTAGATAAAAGACTTTTTTCTCGTTTCTCTTCTCCTACTTAATCACTAAGAGTTATATAACGTTTATTCGATAATTCTGCTTCTCCTGACCTTTCCACAAATGGTTGTTTATATCTCGACATTCTTGGTACTTTTAATCAAATTTTAATAACAGTACTTTACTCGTCAGAAGTAAATAAAAAAGCTCTAAGTAGAAGCAAGGATTTACTTACCTTTCCTTTCTCGAATCTCAGTTAGCAATGTTGTTCCTCTTGAAAGATTTTCCAAGTTTCCAAGACAATTTCCACGCTGATAACATTGTATATATTTCAAGTATCGTGAACCACAGGAACTTGTTGAGGCAATATTGAAGAAAGCAAAGAGAATGAAGAAATTGTAGGAACTATGAGAGGCTACTCCTTCTTTCACAACTTATTTTCTCTTCGTTTGGGGGGAAAAACACAAATGAATGTAACGGTTGGTTTCATATACGTTTCAGCTATCTGCTACTATCGCATGGAGGAGGATCCTGAAAAGAAGGAAGCGAGGAAGAATCAACTTTTGAACGAAACAATACCATTTTACTTGACTAAATTCGACCAGATTATTGGCGAAAATGAAGGATATATCATACCTTCTATCGTAAGATAGTTTATCGAAATTTAATGTTAAAATTTTTAGTCTTTGTGCAAACTGGGCCATGTTGTCCATAAAAAATTATTGAATCTTTGTTGCGACAAGATAGCTTTAATTGTTGAGAGCAGAGTGTATCTTTAAAATTCACTCCTGTTAGTTTATGTACAAATGAATTTGCCAAGATTTTCAGCTTTTAGATAATTATTCATGTATCTTCCTCATCAAGTTTGATAGAAATTATTACTATCGTAATCAAAGCAAAGATTAAGATATGTAAAATCATTTCTCTGGATATGACATTCTTGTTTAATGAGTGATAAATGATACCATTCGAAATATCATATTTATATAATATATAATGATACTTATAAGTGTAATCACTTAAGTACAGATATCTGAATTTTTCTCACTGTCACTGACATAGATACGTATTATCGTTCCTTAGATTACTTGACCAGTTTATTTCTTTCATCACTGTGTTATTATATAATAATAATAAATAGTCACATTAAATTAATTTAGTATGATTATGTTGTTTAATAATACGTGTTTCATTGCAAAATATTTAGCGATTGAAGGGCTCATAGGAAACATGAAAGTGAAAGAATACTAGAATCTAGAGTTTACGATTTCAATTTCTTTAACGAGATATTTATCATATTACACAATTCCTGTAAATGTATTTGTAATTATATCGCCGAAGAATTGTATTTAATTAAGCTATGAAGTTGTGGAATCGTGAGAAGGATTATTTTTATAGAACTGTCTAATTTCCATTCGACATTGATTCAGGATACACATTACTCTTTTTTACATAATACCAGTTTTGTCATTTTTAATTAACAAACACCTCCAAAGGTTCTAAAATTATCTTCTTTCGAACGGTCAATATCCTTCCACCGGGTAGGACACACCCACAGATCAGTCACTTATTCATCTCGTACATACGCACCAGCGTAACTGCCTTCGTGATAAGTTGTTGGAATAAACGGTGAAATATAACTTACTATACTGTGTCATATTCATTTAACCACCTCTTATCTTAACCGAAACAGGGGAACGACTACTTCGCGGCGTCGATTCACCGAATCGTAGCGAGAATTTACGCCTCTCGCTACTGCGACTGCGTCTCTCCGCGAACGGTCGTAACACATTGATCGACAGAAGTACTAAACTCTAATAACATAAATTTATATATTTTCTACTTCCCAGCCACCAGTTTTATAGATTTTTCTATCTTCTGTACTACTTTTATCCCTTTTATTTTTTCTTACATGAGCTTATTGTAAATTTAATATCATTTGTTCGCAATATTTGTTATTTGTCTTTCCTTCAATTTGAAATTTCGCGCTTCAATGTTGTGTGTTGTTCGACGTTTTATCGAACGATGTTTATCGAACTAGTTTATGAATACATACATAATCATTAAAGAATCTATAAACCTTGCTAGTTTGTTTTTACTAAGTTTTGTTACAGAGAACATGTTCTCATAAATTTTCAACTTTAATTTATGGAAATTTATTAACCTTAAACTATAAAATCATTCAATGAGTCTTTCCGGATGTATTTATGTAGTCATAATTTCACATATCAGCACAGCTCCACCAATAGGATAAGAGTTACGTGGAAGCAACAGGGGGGAAGAAGAACATATATTGATCTAAAGGTTATTTTTGTCTCATTCAAGTTTCTGTTAACCGGCTTGGAAATTTCCTGTGCTTGTTTCGACTTTGAAGTCTTAAAAAAAAAATTGTAAGTAAATAGTATATATATAGTATATATATCCTGAATCAAAGTTTCTCTTTATAAATAATAAACCGTTTAAAAACTATATTTTGTATGTTTTTTCCTTATTCATAATTAAATAATAAATATGAAATACTTCTACAGAAAGCCGACATCCTTCAATTAACCGAACAGCAGATGATTTAAAAATTAGTAGTTGAAAGAAATAAATGTTATTACATGTTCATAATTGATCGATAAATTTAAGTATACAATTAGAAAATGTTTCTTCTTTATTGATAACTAAATAATACAGATAAGATACAAGATACTTGTACGAAAAGTCGGCGCGTCGTTCAATTAACGGAACAGCAGAGGATTTGAAAATTAGTAGTTGAAAGAAATAAATGTTATCATATGTTTGTAATTGATCGATAAATTTAAGTATGCAATTAGAAAATGTTTCTTAAGTTTGGAAGAATATATAATCATGCTGAATGTTTTGTAGTTACGAAAGTTGTATACAAACATACATTGTACATACGACTAGTAATGGTACTAAATTACTGTTAGAGGGTCTTGGGTGTATAGAACCATATGGTTAAATTAATACTAGAGATAACGAATCGTGCGAATGTAATTAATATTTTGAAATGCGTTGTCTGCATTAATTGATAGTTTTCTTATAAACTTTTTTATAAACAATTTCATTGCTATAGAAAAAAGAATAAATGCCGGTAATATGTCTATCCTACTTAAATAGAAAGTGCAATATTTTGTTATAATATTTGGCGCAAGTTTATATATTATTACATCCAAAAATAATATTCTTTTTATATCTAAGCTATATTAAAATATAAAGATACAAATAGCTATGCGAGTAGTTAGTAGTTGATGCTTTTTACTTAAATTGTCTTATACTTCATAATTTGTAATAATATAATTCTTGTCATCAATGATTCTTTGTTTTTACTTTGTATATATTATACTTCCAGGAAGATGCCGCTCTATAAATTGACTTACTTCCCAGTTACGGCATTGGCAGAACCAATCCGTTCTTCTTCAGCTATGCTAGTATTCCATTTGAAGATGAACGTATCAAAAAGGACGTCTGGCCAGAAATAAAGCCCTGTAAGCTTAAAATTTAAAGAAATTCTGTTTCTTAAATCTCATCTTTCCTAATTTAACTAAAGTAGCTAAATAAAGTAGAACACAATTATGCAGAGTATAACAGAGATTATTGTTTACTCTCCATTGCTCTATAAGATATGTGGGAGAACAATAGGTATTGTTAAGGAGACAATGCCCTTTGTTTGCTGATAAATTATCAATAAATTAAATTATATCTTTCCAAAACAGATAACAGGAAGCTAGATATTTAAGAAGCATCATAATCTGTTTGTTCGATAGAATCTTTGATTCTATTAGTTGTATGTTTTTAGTGACTCCTTATGGCCAGCTTCCTATGCTCGTAGCTGATAGAAGGAAGGTTGCTCAGTCTACAGCTATTTGCCGTTACTTAGCCAAACAATATGACTTAGCTGGAAAGACTGACTGGGCAAATCTTCATATTGATGCCACTGTTGATACTATTCATGATATTCGTCATAGTGAGTATCCAGTGCTGTTTTGCATAAATCTTATGAGAATCTTGATAACAGATAGTACATATCTGTTCAGGTATTTATTAGTTGAAATCCGATTTAATATTTGATTTAATCGAACGATACACGTATGTCAACAATACAAGACAAAGGATTAAAAAGGATTGTAATTCTATCTTCAGTATCATTTAAATTTCGCACAACACTGTATTCAAATTAGTATAACATTAGCGAATAGTATTTAACTGAAAACAAATTTTCAGAAATTGCCGCCTTCCACTATGAGGAGGGCGAGAAGGTCAAAGCTGCAAAACGCAAGGCTGCTGAAGAGACGCTGCTGTTCATTTTAGAACGTTTGGACCAGCAAGTGAAGGAAAATGACGGCTACTTCTACGATGGTACTCTCTCTTGGGCTGATTTAACATTCGTTGCTCTGCTCGATTATTTGAACTTTATGTACAAGTCTGATCTGATCGAGAATTACGAGAATCTGAAGCTGCTGGAGAAAAAGGTCCTCCTTCTGCCCAAGATCAAAAACTGGATTGAGAGACGCCCAGTTAGCGAATTCTAAACTTCACGATTGCTTATGGTTTTATAAGCGTTTAAAGATTGCGGTCTTAGTGTGTTGAGAGAATGAAGAACGAATCGTGTTGATGGAAGTTTGTATGGAATATACTGATTGCTTTTAACATTCACTAGTTCCAGTTATTACCGATATTTTTGTCATTTAGTTAGGGTTTTCCCTTTAGATTACGTTGTGATAGAGAACTATTATTTGTGTATTCCTACAGAAACATACGAACTATATAAACTGTTGACACGATGTTGTGCTTTTGTATTATAGAGATAATAATAAAACCATCAAACAATCATTAATTATGTTTTTTATTATATTCATTAAGAATTGAAGATTACCTCCTTGGTGATCTTGATAATATCGTATTTTACAAATGTTGAACAAAAAAAAATGTATGATTATTTTATTCAATACATTATGAGGGTTGCTTTAAAAAAAATACGAGTTACATATTTCTTTGAAAAAAGCATGATTTTTATCGATACAATAATGTTCTTCTGTTATCGCTTTAAAGTTGAGTACTTCGTTGATTACACGAGAGAACTCGCCTACAGCAAACAAGATACGACCGTGTGTAAAGTAATTAATCTGTTTGCTCGTTGCTAGCTACACATAAGGCTTGCGTAAAAAAGATATGCATTTCAGTTCAGGCGGAGAATTATGTAGGAAGTCATTTTGTCGATCAATAACTTAGTTAATAAAAGATCAAATTTTCATGTACATAAATGTAAGTAACGTTCAAGTATTAATCATTACATACAATTTTTGTATAATTCGATATCTTGGTCACTTACATCTTACAAATGATATATAGATAATATTTATGAGATACGTTGGAGTTATCTTTTAGTTAACGCCATTTTTTCTTGTTTTCTCTGTACTTTTACTATTCTTCCAAAAATATCAAAGGATCGATGACTTCAAATTAAACTAGAATTGCTTCGGTATATTGTCAATCAATGGCTATTTGTATTCACATCTATATCAAAGGAAAACCGATTGCAAAATTAATTACCCTTGCAACTCCGCAATCTGAAACTATGTGTGATCGACCTTGAAGATGACAAATCTCAATGTTTGAAGTAGTACAAAAAGATGATAATTTAATTTCGCTTTATCAAACTGTACAAAATTTGTATACACATACAGAAAAAAAACGGAGTTCAAACATTAATCAACATGAATTATCGGTTATTATTGCTGAGTAATTATTAGGATTAGAGTTTTGGAGTATCGATCGTATCGAGTTTTAACTATCGGTTTCCGCAATTTACTGTTTTTCTAAATTATGTCTAAATGGTATCAGTTTTTGAATATTTTATAGTTTACACTCCAACATACTGACGTAAGCTATCGAAAATAATTGTAAATTATGCAATATCATTTTTTTTATATTTCATAATCTAAATTTTAATCTATTTTTTGTATTTAACATCCCTTTTTTATTGTTCTTGTACGTTCTTCAAAAAATCTTAATTTTTTTTGGATAAAATCTTGTGTGAATTTACAAAAAATACGATTCTTCGTTTAATTTTTTTCCCTTATTGTCTTTACATATTTGGAGTTTAAACGCGTTATAAGTACGTTTTTTTTTTAACATGATTACGTAGAATTCTTATTCTGAATAAATTATTTGTTTCCGCTTCATAACTGTTTCTAAATTACAGTGCATTTAATCTTGAAATGCACAGTAACATTTTATACTTTTTACGTTCTAAGGAATTTTCAGGATCGGTTAAAAATTAAATTACAGTAATGGTAATACTCAATATTAATGTCAGACGTGGATACTTCACTGTTTTGTATAATAATTTGTTATCTTGGCATCGATCAAGGTATTTAATATACAAAGCGTACAGATTAATAAGAATTTTAATTAATCCTTCTTCTATAGTATTCACCGTTCTTTTCGAGCTCGTACCATTTCAAATAGACTTTCGAATAGATTTCAAAGATTTGTCTGTTCAAATAAAACGCGATCTTTTTTATTTCCCTATCAGTCGTCCCGTTACTGTTCCGTAGTTTCCAACAGATTGCAGATTCGTTTAAAAAATATTTGTAACGAAAAACAAACCCACTCGCAGAAATGTTATTCAATATCGCATTTATAACTTTCATAGACATCCTCCTCTCATTGCTATCATTGTAAACAGATTGAAACTTCGTTTGCAAACACTCGCGATTAAAAAAAAAAAAGAAGAATTAATCTTAAACAATTTTATCTTGTGTTCCATTTATAATTTTTATAATTGTCTTCCCGACGTTGTATCATTTTAAATGGCTTTTTTCTATCCATCTATGTTGCAGCGAGATCAACGGTCCTAATTACTAAATTGCACGATGTGTTCATACAAATTCACTTTTTATGAACGCGATGAAACGAAATGAAACCTAAGTAGAGATTTGTTTTCTCATCAAGTATAACGAGTTTTATACTTTGGATAGATTGCCTCGTTGTGAGAAGGTCTTAATCGTTTATAATTGCGATTAAGTAATTGCAATAAGTCATATTTTTAAGAAACGTTCTCACATGCTGTCACACACTCTAATTAGAAAAGGATCAAACATTCGGTTTATGATATTATTTGTTTGTAAATCTTCCTGCTTCCGGAAACTTTTTTAAATATGAAAATATTTATATACAAAATTAAATATTTTTTTCAATATCAACACTTCTTGCGTTTATGTTGTCCTAGTCAGAATTATATTATTTCGTGCATCCTGTTGCTTTTTATATGATAGTCCTCCCGTTGGCCGCGGATTCGTTATCAAGCCTGAGGCCCTCGTCACTAGTGTCACTATCGACAATAAAGGTACCCCACCCGCGACCGGACGATGGAGAACTCCAACACGGAATCGCAATCTCCCGCGAGCCCTGCCCGGGAGGGCGCCTCGAGCTCGGACTCGGAATGTGACTCGAGCTCGGCCTGCTCATGAGGGACCACCCCCTGAAAAACAGCGCACTGTATTCTGCCCTAAACCGTGCCCTAGAGGGTCCGGCAGCGTATTGGCTTACGCAGATAATGAACGGCGACGAGCTCACCTGGCAAAATTTTAAGGAACAATTCGCCGCGCACTTCGGTGGCCAAGAAGTAGCAGCCGCGTCGCTAATCAAGGTAGCCGAGGAACTACCGCGGGACGGCGAAACACCAGGAGCGTACGGAAATCGTATCATCACCCTCCTGGGGTCGAAGTGGCGAAATTCAACCAGGGAAGAGGTACTCGCCGCCACCGCCCTCCATCTGCTGGGCTCGCGCGATGAACGTTTTAAACGACTAGCGCTCACGAGTGACATCACGTCGGTGAAACAATTCCAAAGAGAAATGAAGCCCTTCCTATACACGGAGTGGCCAACGCCCCCGCCGTGGAGGTCATTAGCGAGCTCCGGAAACAAACGAGGCAGGTCACCCGCCCCCTGGACCAGGTGTGGCCACTGCGGTATTTACGGACATCCGACATTCGAATGCCGTAAGAGGGCGAAGTGGAAACCGAAGAAGGACCCCCGACGCCCGGAGGAAAGCCGACCGGCTGCACCACCAAAAGCGTTGTGCTTTCACTGCCACATGCCGGGACACATCGCGTCTCGCTGTCCATCGCGGCGAGAAGAAGAACATTGCCCCGAGGACGAGCGCCGGGTCGATGCCTGCGTGGTGGAAGCCCCGATGGGTAGACTAAGCCAGCAGGCCACACACGAGGACGTGTAAGTGTCAGGATGGCCGAGTCGGAGACGAAAGGACGCCGGGGCCCCTCTGGAACTTCAGGACAACACCCTAACCTTGCAACCTAGAGCCTAATATAGCCATAACGAAACAATCGCAAGTATCCAAACCGATAGCAATCGTAGCAATTTGAAGCAAGGTGAGTAACTGATGAGATGACTTTGCATTTGTCTCACCACAGAGACAGACGTTCAAGAATTCATTGTGAAAAGACGAGTACAAACAAGATACGTATGTCTTTCCGTTAAGCGAATGTTACAGTTTGTTTGCAAAAGTCAGTTTTTAGATTATAGAATCGTAGATAGAATTTAGAGGATAGAAACTTTTAGTAGTCACTTTTAGTTTAGTAAAGTCTTATCGACAATAAGCAGACTACGTTATGATACAACGATTCCAACTGAAGATTTCTATCGACATCACGAATTCGATGGCTTCCAAATTTTCTTCTCTGCAATCTCAGACGCTCAACTCGAAAGAATCTTTTAGATCCCCCGACAAACACTCGACTCAGGTTATCTATTATCGTAATCTTCCTACGGGATTTTTTTTAACTGCGTTGCGTTAACGAATAACGGGATAACATCACGTTTCTCTCAACGCCTTTCAACGTTCTACAACTTTTATTCTTTGCAAATCCCTGTCTCTATATGATAAACGCTGGTTATCCGCGGAAGGAGCGAGGACAACGAAGTGTTACTCGATGATCAAAGACAGGAAGATCCTGGTACGCGATAACGTTACTAATTTCCAATTACGATATGTGTGATTACGTAACACCTGCTGTCTGCATAATGCGTTATCGATCCGCGCATTGATCGCATAAATATAAATCGAAGGGAATGGAATCGCTCGAAACTCATGCAACTATCCGCAGGTGTTTAAAATCGTGTTTCTACACCGCCAACGTAACGTCACGCCAGTCGAATCGAAAAATTATTACTAGACAGAGAAGGTGAACAAAAAACGAGGTAAATAGGCTACCGATTGAATAATATCATAACGATCGTATCTCTGGTTTTTGCTCGTCTTTTATATTTGTTTCAAATGTATAAAATATAATCGTATCGATATCGTCCACGATTAAAGCCATCCATGCGCCATCGACGAGGAACGAACGATTATATTTTATCATTTACGCGAATCCTTCTCTTCTCTTCTTTCTCTATTTACGCCCCTCGCCTTGCTTCGTACCGCCGATGATTCACAATTCGATGCACCTGAACAGCTGGAACGTCGCAGATTTTTCCGTACGATAACAAACGTGTTTTTGATGGCCTGCTTTAAACCGTGACGATCGCCATGACGTGCATCAATTGTCGAATGATGTAGTGCGACGATACTCCTACGCAACTTTTTTTTACGCTGTTTTTTCCTCTATTTTTTCTTCCTGTGTGTTATCACATGATCATGGGATACCTGTATAGAAGATGCAAAGAGTCTGTGAAGAATTTACAGATATTTAAGATTATCATAATGATTAAGCAAAAGCTAAGACGCAAAATATTGCTCAAGATGTAATTATGTAATATTTACCCAATTTCTAGAAGACTGTTTATATCTTGTTGTTATTCTTGATATGGAGATAAATATAGTATACTTTATTAAGACCTAGATAAAAGACTTTTTTCTCGTTTCTCTTCTCCTACTTAATCACTAAGAGTTATATAACGTTTATTCGATAATTCTGCTTCTCCTGACCTTTCCACAAATGGTTGTTTATATCTCGACATTCTTGGTACTTTTAATCAAATTTTAATAACAGTACTTTACTCGTCAGAAGTAAATAAAAAAGCTCTAAGTAGAAGCAAGGATTTACTTACCTTTCCTTTCTCGAATCTCAGTTAGCAATGTTGTTCCTCTTGAAAGATTTTCCAAGTTTCCAAGACAATTTCCACGCTGATAACATTGTATATATTTCAAGTATCGTGAACCACAGGAACTTGTTGAGGCAATATTGAAGAAAGCAAAGAGAATGAAGAAATTGTAGGAACTATGAGAGGCTACTCCTTCTTTCACAACTTATTTTCTCTTCGTTTGGGGGGAAAAACACAAATGAATGTAACGGTTGGTTTCATATACGTTTCAGCTATCTGCTACTATCGCATGGAGGAGGATCCTGAAAAGAAGGAAGCGAGGAAGAATCAACTTTTGAACGAAACAATACCATTTTACTTGACTAAATTCGACCAGATTATTGGCGAAAATGAAGGATATATCATACCTTCTATCGTAAGATAGTTTATCCAAATTTAATGTTAAAATTTTTAGTCTTTGTGCAAACTGGGCCATGTTGTCCATAAAAAATTATTGAATCTTTGTTGCGACAAGATAGCTTTAATTGTTGAGAGCAGAGTGTATCTTTAAAATTCACTCCTGTTAGTTTATGTACAAATGAATTTGCCAAGATTTTCAGCTTTTAGATAATTATTCATGTATCTTCCTCATCAAGTTTGATAGAAATTATTACTATCGTAATCAAAGCAAAGATTAAGATATGTAAAATCATTTCTCTGGATATGACACTCTTGTTTAATGAGTGATAAATGATACCATTCGAAATATCATATTTATATAATATATAATGATACTTATAAGTGTAATCACTTAAGTACAGATATCTGAATTTTTCTCACTGTCACTGACATAGATACGTATTATCGTTCCTTAGATTACTTGACCAGTTTATTTCTTTCATCACTGTGTTATTATATAATAATAATAAATAGTCACATTAAATTAATTTAGTATGATTATGTTGTTTAATAATACGTGTTTCATTGCAAAATATTTAGCGATTGAAGGGCTCATAGGAAACATGAAAGTGAAAGAATACTAGAATCTAGAGTTTACGATTTCAATTTCTTTAACGAGATATTTATCATATTACACAATTCCTGTAAATGTATTTGTAATTATATCGCCGAAGAATTGTATTTAATTAAGCTATGAAGTTGTGGAATCGTGAGAAGGATTATTTTTATAGAACTGTCTAATTTCCATTCGACATTGATTCAGGATACACATTACTCTTTTTTACATAATACCAGTTTTGTCATTTTTAATTAACAAACACCTCCAAAGGTTCTAAAATTATCTTCTTTCGAACGGTCAATATCCTTCCACCGGGTAGGACACACCCACAGATCAGTCACTTATTCATCTCGTACATACGCACCAGCGTAACTGCCTTCGTGATAAGTTGTTGGAATAAACGGTGAAATATAACTTACTATACTGTGTCATATTCATTTAATCACCTCTTATCTTAACCGAAACAGGAGAACGATTACTTCGCGGCGTCGATTCACCGAATCGTAGCGAGAATTTACGCCTCTCGCTACTGCGACTGCGTCTCTCCGCGAACGGTCGTAACACATTGATCGACAGAAGTACTAAACTCTAATAACATAAATTTATATATTTTCTACTTCCCAGCCACCAGTTTTATAGATTTTTCTATCTTCTGTACTACTTTTATCCCTTTTATTTTTTCTTACATGAGCTTATTGTAAATTTAATATCATTTGTTCGCAATATTTGTTATTTGTCTTTCCTTCAATTTGAAATTTCGCGCTTCAATGTTGTGTGTTGTTCGACGTTTTATCGAACGATGTTTATCGAACTAGTTTATGAATACATACATAATCATTAAAGAATCTATAAACCTTGCTAGTTTGTTTTTACTAAGTTTTGTTACAGAGAACATGTTCTCATAAATTTTCAACTTTAATTTATGGAAATTTATTAACCTTAAACTATAAAATCATTCAATGAGTCTTTCCGGATGTATTTATGTAGTCATAATTTCACATATCAGCACAGCTCCACCAATAGGATAAGAGTTACGTGGAAGCAACAGGGGGAAGAAGAACATATATTGATCTAAAGGTTATTTTTGTCTCATTCAAGTTTCTGTTAACCGGCTTGGAAATTTCCTGTGCTTGTTTCGACTTTGAAGTCTTAAAAAAAAAATTGCAAGTAAATAGTATATATATAGTATATATATCCTGAGTCAAAGTTTCTCTTTATAAATAATAAACCGTTTAAAAACTATATTTTGTATGTTTTTTCCTTATTCATAATTAAATAATAAATATGAAATACTTCTACAGAAAGCCGACATCCTTCAATTAACCGAACAGCAGATGATTTAAAAATTAGTAGTTGAAAGAAATAAATGTTATTACATGTTCATAATTGATCGATAAATTTAAGTATACAATTAGAAAATGTTTCTTCTTTATTGATAACTAAATAATACAGATAAGATACAAGATACTTGTACGAAAAGTCGGCGCGTCGTTCAATTAACGGAACAGCAGAGGATTTGAAAATTAGTAGTTGAAAGAAATAAATGTTATCATATGTTTGTAATTGATCGATAAATTTAAGTATGCAATTAGAAAATGTTTCTTAAGTTTGGAAGAATATATAATCATGCTGAATGTTTTGTAGTTACGAAAGTTGTATACAAACATACATTGTACATACGACTAGTAATGGTACTAAATTACTGTTAGAGGGTCTTGGGTGTATAGAACCATATGGTTAAATTAATACTAGAGATAACGAATCGTGCGAATGTAATTAATATTTTGAAATGCGTTGTCTGCATTAATTGATAGTTTTCTTATAAACTTTTTTATAAACAATTTCATTGCTATAGAAAAAAAATAAATGCCGGTAATATGTCTATCCTACTTAAATAGAAAGTGCAATATTTTGTTATAATATTTGGCGCAAGTTTATATATTATTACATCCAAAAATAATATTCTTTTTATATCTAAGCTATATTAAAATATAAAGATACAAATAGCTATGCGAGTAGTTAGTAGTTGATGCTTTTTACTTAAATTGTCTTATACTTCATAATTTGTAATAATATAATTCTTGTCATCAATGATTCTTTGTTTTTACTTTGTATATATTATACTTCCAGGAAGATCCCGCTCTATAAATTGACTTACTTCCCAGTTACGGCATTGGCAGAACCAATCCGTTCTTCTTCAGCTATGCTAGTATTCCATTTGAAGATGAACGTATCAAAAAGGACGTCTGGCCAGAAATAAAGCCCTGTAAGCTTAAAATTTAAAGAAATTCTGTTTCTTAAATCTCATCTTTCCTAATTTAACTAAAGTAGCTAAATAAAGTAGAACATTATGCAGAGTATAACAGAGATTATTGTTTACTCTCCATTGCTCTATAAGATATGTGGGAGAACAATAGGTATTGTTAAGGAGACAATGCCCTTTGTTTGCTGATAAATTATCAATAAATTAAATTATATCTTTCCAAAACAGATAACAGGAAGCTAGATATTTAAGAAGCATCATAATCTGTTTGTTCGATAGAATCTTTGATTCTATTAGTTGTATGTTTTTAGTGACTCCTTATGGCCAGCTTCCTATGCTCGTAGCTGATAGAAGGAAGGTTGCTCAGTCTACAGCTATTTGCCGTTACTTAGCCAAACAATATGACTTAGCTGGAAAGACTGACTGGGCAAATCTTCATATTGATGCCACTGTTGATACTATTCATGATATTCGTCATAGTGAGTATCCAGTGCTGTTTTGCATAAATCTTATGAGAATCTTGATAACAGATAGTACATATCTGTTCAGGTATTTATTAGTTGAAATCCGATTTAATATTTGATTTAATCGAACGATACACGTATGTCAACAATACAAGACAAAGGATTAAAAAGGATTGTAATTCTATCTTCAGTATCATTTAAATTTCGCACAACACTGTATTCAAATTAGTATAACATTAGCGAATAGTATTTAACTGAAAACAAATTTTCAGAAATTGCCGCCTTCCACTATGAGGAGGGCGAGAAGGTCAAAGCTGCAAAACGCAAGGCTGCTGAAGAGACGCTGCTGTTCATTTTAGAACGTTTGGACCAGCAAGTGAAGGAAAATGACGGCTACTTCTACGATGGTACTCTCTCTTGGGCTGATTTAACATTCGTTGCTCTGCTCGATTATTTGAACTTTATGTACAAGTCTGATCTGATCGAGAATTACGAGAATCTGAAGCTGCTGGAGAAAAAGGTCCTCCTTCTGCCCAAGATCAAAAACTGGATTGAGAGACGCCCAGTTAGCGAATTCTAAACTTCACGATTGCTTATGGTTTTATAAGCGTTTAAAGATTGCGGTCTTAGTGTGTTGAGAGAATGAAGAACGAATCGTGTTGATGGAAGTTTGTATGGAATATACTGATTGCTTTTAACATTCATTAGTTCCAGTTATTACCGATATTTTTGTCATTTAGTTAGGGTTTTCCCTTTAGATTACGTTGTGATAGAGAACTATTATTTGTGTATTCCTACAGAAACATACGAACTATATAAACTGTTGACACGATGTTGTGCTTTTGTATTATAGAGATAATAATAAAACCATCAAACAATCATTAATTATGTTTTTTATTATATTCATTAAGAATTGAAGATTACCTCCTTGGTGATCTTGATAATATCGTATTTTACAAATGTTGAACAAAAAAAAATGTATGATTATTTTATTCAATACATTATGAGGGTTGCTTTAAAAAAAATACGAGTTACATATTTCTTTGAAAAAAGCATGATTTTTATCGATACAATAATGTTCTTCTGTTATCGCTTTAAAGTTGAGTACTTCGTTGATTACACGAGAGAACTCGCCTACAGCAAACAAGATACGACCGTGTGTAAAGTAATTAATCTGTTTGCTCGTTGCTAGCTACACATAAGGCTTGCGTAAAAAAGATATGCATTTCAGTTCAGGCGGAGAATTATGTAGGAAGTCATTTTGTCGATCAATAACTTAGTTAATAAAAGATCAAATTTTCATGTACATAAATGTAAGTAACGTTCAAGTATTAATCATTACATACAATTTTTGTATAATTCGATATCTTGGTCACTTACATCTTACAAATGATATATAGATAATATTTATGAGATACGTTGGAGTTATCTTTTAGTTAACGCCATTTTTTCTTGTTTTCTCTGTACTTTTACTATTCTTCCAAAAATATCAAAGGATCGATGACTTCAAATTAAACTAGAATTGCTTCGGTATATTGTCAATCAATGGCTATTTGTATTCACATCTATATCAAAGGAAAACCGATTGCAAAATTAATTACCCTTGCAACTCCGCAATCTGAAACTATGTGTGATCGACCTTGAAGATGACAAATCTCAATGTTTGAAGTAGTACAAAAAGATGATAATTTAATTTCGCTTTATCAAACTGTACAAAATTTGTATACACATACAGAAAAAAAACGGAGTTCAAACATTAATCAACATGAATTATCGGTTATTATTGCTGAGTAATTATTAGGATTAGAGTTTTGGAGTATCGATCGTATCGAGTTTTAACTATCGGTTTCCGCAATTTACTGTTTTTCTAAATTATGTCTAAATGGTATCAGTTTTTGAATATTTTATAGTTTACACTCCAACATACTGACGTAAGCTATCGAAAATAATTGTAAATTATGCAATATCATTTTTTTTATATTTCATAATCTAAATTTTAATCTATTTTTTGTATTTAACATCCCTTTTTTATTGTTCTTGTACGTTCTTCAAAAAATCTTAATTTTTTTTTGGATAAAATCTTGTGTGAATTTACAAAAAATACGATTCTTCGTTTAATTTTTTTCCCTTATTGTCTTTACATATTTGGAGTTTAAACGCGTTATAAGTACGTTTTTTTTAACATGATTACGTAGAATTCTTATTCTGAATAAATTATTTGTTTCCGCTTCATAACTGTTTCTAAATTACAGTGCATTTAATCTTGAAATGCACAGTAACATTTTATACTTTTTACGTTCTAAGGAATTTTCAGGATCGGTTAAAAATTAAATTACAGTAATGGTAATACTCAATATTAATGTCAGACGTGGATACTTCACTGTTTTGTATAATAATTTGTTATCTTGGCATCGATCAAGGTATTTAATATACAAAGCGTACAGATTAATAAGAATTTTAATTAATCCTTCTTCTATAGTATTCACCGTTCTTTTCGAGCTCGTACCATTTCAAATAGACTTTCGAATAGATTTCAAAGATTTGTCTGTTCAAATAAAACGCGATCTTTTTTATTTCCCTATCAGTCGTCCCGTTACTGTTCCGTAGTTTCCAACAGATTGCAGATTCGTTTAAAAAATATTTGTAACGAAAAACAAACCCACTCGCAGAAATGTTATTCAATATCGCATTTATAACTTTCATAGACATCCTCCTCTCATTGCTATCATTGTAAACAGATTGAAACTTCGTTTGCAAACACTCGCGATTAAAAAAAAAAAGAAGAATTAATCTTAAACAATTTTATCTTGTGTTCCATTTATAATTTTTATAATTGTCTTCCCGACGTTGTATCATTTTAAATGGCTTTTTTCTATCCATCTATGTTGCAGCGAGATCAACGGTCCTAATTACTAAATTGCACGATGTGTTCATACAAATTCACTTTTTATGAACGCGATGAAACGAAATGAAACCTAAGTAGAGATTTGTTTTCTCATCAAGTATAACGAGTTTTATATTTTGGATAGATTGCCTCGTTGTGAGAAGGTCTTAATCGTTTATAATTGCGATTAAGTAATTGCAATAAGTCATATTTTTAAGAAACGTTCTCACATGCTGTCATACACTCTAATTAGAAAAGGATCAAACATTCGGTTTATGATATTATTTGTTTGTAAATCTTCCTGCTTCCGGAAACTTTTTTAAATATGAAAATATTTATATACAAAATTAAATATTTTTTTCAATATCAACACTTCTTGCGTTTATGTTGTCCTAGTCAGAATTATATTATTTCGTGCATCCTGTTGCTTTTTATATGATAGTCCTCCCGTTGGCCGCGGATTCGTTATCAAGCCTGAGGCCCTCGTCACTAGTGTCACTATCGACAATAACGGTACCCCACCCGCGACCGGACGATGGAGAACTCCAACACGGAATCGCAATCTCCCGCGAGCCCTGCCCGGGAGGGCGCCTCGAGCTCGGACTCGGAATGTGACTCGAGCTCGGCCTGCTCATGAGGGACCACACCCTGAAAAACAGCGCACTGTATTCTGCCCTAAACCGTGCCCTAGGGGGTCCGGCAGCGTATTGGCTTACGCAGATAATGAACGGCGACGAGCTCACCTGGCAAAATTTTAAGGAACCATTCGCCGCGCACTTCGGTGGCCAAGAAGTAGCAGCCGCGTCGCTAATCAAGGTAGCCGAGGAACTACCGCGGGACGGCGAAACACCAGGAGCGTACGGAAATCGTATCATCACCCTCCTGGGGTCGAAGGGGCGAAATTCAACCAGGGAAGAGGTACTCGCCGCCACCGCCCTCCATCTGCTGGGCTCGCGCGATGAACGTTTTAAACGACTAGCGCTCACGAGTGACACCACGTCGGTGAAACAATTCCAAAGAGAAATGAAGCCCTTCCTATACACGGAGTGGCCAACGCCCCCGCCGTGGAGGTCATTAGCGAGCTCCGGAAACAAACGAGGCAGGTCACCCGCCCCCTGGACCAGGTGTGGCCACTGCGGTATTTACGGATATCCGACATTCGAATGCCGTAAGAGGGCGAAGTGGAAACCGAAGAAGGACCCCCGACGCCCGGAGGAAAGCCGACCGGCTGCACCACCAAAAGCGTTGTGCTTTCACTGCCACATGCCGGGACACATCGCGTCTCGCTGTCCATCGCGGCGAGAAGAAGAACATGGCCCCGAGGACGAGCGCCGGGTCGATGCCTGCGTGGTGGAAGCCCCGATGGGTAGACTAAGCCAGCAGGCCACACACGAGGACGTGTAAGTGTCAGGATGGCCGAGTCGGAGACGAAAGGACGCCGGGGCCCCTCTGGAACTTCAGGACAACACCCTAACCTTGCAACCTAGAGCCTAATATAGCCATAACGAAACAATCGCAAGTATCCAAACCGATAGCAATCGTAGCAATTTGAAGCAAGGGGAGTAACTGATGAGATGACTTTGCATTTGTCTCACCACAGAGACAGACGTTCAAGAATTCATTGTGAAAAGACGAGTACAAACAAGATACGTATGTCTTTCCGTTAAGCGAATGTTACAGTTTGTTTGCAAAAGTCAGTTTTTAGATTATAGAATCGTAGATAGAATTTAGAGGATAGAAACTTTTAGTAGTCACTTTTAGTTTAGTAAAGTCTTATCGACAATAAGCAGACTACGTTATGATACAACGATTCCAACTGAAGATTTCTATCGACATCACGAATTCGATGGCTTCCAAATTTTCTTCTCTGCAATCCCAGACGCTCAACTCGAAAGAATCTTTTAGATCCCCCGACAAACACTCGACTCAGGTTATCTATTATCGTAATCTTCCTACGGGATTTTTTTTAACTGCGTTGCGTTAACGAATAACGGGATAACATCGAATCGCTCGAAACTCATGCAACTATCCGCAGGTGTTTAAAATCGTGTTTCTACACCGCCAACGTAACGTCACGCCAGTCGAATCGAAAAATTATTACTAGACAGAGAAGGTGAACAAAAAACGAGGTAAATAGGCTACCGATTGAATAATATCATAACGATCGTATCTCTGGTTTTTGCTCGTCTTTTATATTTGTTTCAAATGTATAAAATATAATCGTATCGATATCGTCCACGATTAAAGCCATCCATCCGCCATCGACGAGGAACGAACGATTATATTTTATCATTTATGCGAATCCTTCTCTTCTCTTCTTTCTCTATTTACGCCCCTCGCCTTGCTTCGTACCGCCGATGATTCACAATTCGATGCACCTGAACAGCTGGAACGTCGCAGATTTTTCCGAGAACAAACGTGTTTTTGATGGCCTGCTTTAAACCGTGACGATCGCCATGACGTGCATCAATTGTCGAATGATGTAGTGCGACGATACTCCTACGCAACTTTTTTTTACGCTGTTTTTTCCTCTATTTTTTCTTCCTGTGTGTTATCACATGATCATGAGATACCTGTATAGAGGATGCAAAGAGTCTGTGAAGAATTTACAGATATTTAAGATTATCATAATGATTAAGCAAAAGCTAAGACGCAAAATATTGCTCAAGATGTAATTATGTAATATTTACTCAATTTCTAGAAGACTGTTTATATCTTGTTGTTATTCTTGATATGGAGATAAATATAGTATACTTTATTAAGACCTAGATAAAAGACTTTTTTCTCGTTTCTCTTCTCCTACTTAATCACTAAGAATTATATAACGTTTATTCGATAATTCTGCTTCTCCTGACCTTTCCACAAATGGTTGTTTATATCTCGACATTCTTGGTACTTTTAATCAAATTTTAATAACAGTACTTTACTCGTCAGAAGTAAATAAAAAAGCTCTAAGTAGAAGCAAGGATTTACTTACCTTTCCTTTCTCGAATCTCAGTTAGCAATGTTGTTCCTCTTGAAAGATTTTCCAAGTTTCCAAGGCAATTTCCACGCTGATAACATTGTATATATTTCAAGTATCGTGAACCACAGGAACTTGTTGAGGCAATATTGAAGAAAGCAAAGAGAATGAAGAAATTGTAGGAACTATGAGAGGCTACTCCTTCTTTCACAACTTATTTTCTCTTCGTTTGGGGGGAAAAACACAAATGAATGTAACGGTTGGTTTCATATACGTTTCAGCTATCTGCTACTATCGCATGGAGGAGGATCCTGAAAAGAAGGAAGCGAGGAAGAATCAACTTTTGAACGAAACAATACCATTTTACTTGACTAAATTCGACCAGATTATTGGCGAAAATGAAGGATATATCATACCTTCTATCGTAAGATAGTTTATCCAAATTTAATGTTAAAATTTTTAGTCTTTGTGCAAACTGGGCCATGTTGTCCATAAAAAATTATTGAAACTTTGTTGCGACAAGACAGCTTTAATTGTTGAGAGCAGAGTGTATCTTTAAAATTCCCTCCTGTTAGTTTATGTACAAATGAATTTGCCAAGATTTTCAGCTTTTAGATAATTATTCATGTATCTTCCTCATCAAGTTTGATAGAAATTATTACTATCGTAATCAAAGCAAAGATCAAGATATGTAAAATCATTTCTCTGGATATGACACTCTTGTTTAATGAGTGATAAATGATACCATTCGAAATATCATATTTATATAATATATAATGATACTTATAAGTGTAATCACTTAAGTACAGATATCTGAATTTTTCTCACCGTCACTGACATAGATACGTATTATCGTTCCTTAGATTACTTGACCAGTTTATTTCTTTCATCACTGTGTTATTATATAATAATAATAAATAGTCACATTAAATTAATTTAGTATGATTATGTTGTTTAATAATACGTGTTTCATTGCAAAATATTTAGCGATTGAAGGGCTCATAGGAAACATGAAAGTGAAAGAATACTAGAATCTAGAGTTTACGATTTCCATTTCTTTAACGAGATATTTATCATATTACACAATTCCTGTAAATGTATTTGTAATTATATCGCCGAAGAATTGTATTTAATTAAGCTATGAAGTTGTGGAATCGTGAGAAGGATTATTTTTATAGAACTGTCTAATTTCCATTCGACATTGATTCAGGATACACATTACTCTTTTTTACATAATACCAGTTTTGTCATTTTTAATTAACAAACACCTCCAAAGGTTGAAGTTTCTAAAATTATCTTCTTTCGAACGGTCAATATCCTTCCACCGGGTAGGACACACCCACAGATCAGTCACTTATTCATCTCGTACATACGCACCAGCGTAACTGCCTTCGTTATAAGTTGTTGGAATAAATGGTGAAATATAACTTACTATACTGTGTCATATTCATTTAATCACCTCTTATCTTAACCGAAACAGGAGAACGATTACTTCGCGGCGTCGATTCACCGAATCGTAGCGAGAATTTACGCCTCTCGCTACTGCGACTGCGTCTCTCCGCGAACGGTCGTAACACATTGATCGACAGAAGTACTAAACTCTAATAACATAAATTTATATATTTTCTATTTCCCAGCCACCAGTTTTATAGATTTTTCTATCTTCTGTACTACTTTTATCCCTTTTATTTTTTCTTACATGAGCTTATTGTAAATTTAATATCATTTGTTCGCAATATTTGTTATTTGTCTTTCCTTCAATTTGAAATTTCGCGCTTCAATGTTGTGTGTTGTTCGACGTTTTATCGAACGATGTTTATCGAACTAGTTTATGAATACATACATAATCATTAAAGAATCTATAAACCTTGCTAGTTTGTTTTTACTAAGTTTTGTTACAGAGAACATGTTCTCATAAATTTTCAACTTTAATTTATGGAAATTTATTAACCTTAAACTATAAAATCATTCAATGAGTCTTTCCGGATGTATTTATGTAGTCATAATTTCACATATCAGCACAGCTCCACCAATAGGATAAGAGTTACGTGGAAGCAACAGGGGGGAAGAAGAACATATATTGATCTAAAGGTTATTTTTGTCTCATTCACGTTTCTGTTAACCGGCTTGGAAATTTCCTGTGCTTGTTTCGACTTTGAAGTCTTAAAAAAAAAATTGTAAGTAAATAGTATATATATAGTATATATATCCCGAGTCAAAGTTTCTCTTTATAAATAATAAACCGTTTAAAAACTATATTTTGTATGTTTTTTCCTTATTCATAATTAAATAATAAATATGAAATACTTCTACAGAAAGCCGACATCCCTCAATTAACCGAACAGCAGATGATTTAAAAATTAGTAGTTGAAAGAAATAAATGTTATTACATGTTCATAATTGATCGATAAATTTAAGTATACAATTAGAAAATGTTTCTTCTTTATTGATAACTAAATAATACAGATAAGATACAAGATACTTGTACGAAAAGACGGCGCGTCGTTCAATTAACGGAACAGCAGAGGATTTGAAAATTAGTAGTTGAAAGAAATAAATGTTATCATATGTTTGTAATTGATCGATAAATTTAAGTATGCAATTAGAAAATGTTTCTTAAGTTTGGAAGAATATATAATCATGCTGAATGTTTTGTGGTTACGAAAGTTGTATACAAACATACATTGTACATACGACTAGTAATGGTACTAAATTACTGTTAGAGGGTCTTGGGTGTATAGAACCATATGGTTAAATTAATACTAGAGATAACGAATCGTGCGAATGTAATTAATATTTTGAAATGCGTTGTTTGCATTAATTGATAGTTTTCTTATAAACTTTTTTATAAACAATTTCATTGCTATAGAAAAAAAATAAATGCCGGTAATATGTCTATCCTACTTAAATAGAAAGTGCAATATTTTGTTATAATATTTGGCGCAAGTTTATATATTATTACATCCAAAAATAATATTCTTTTTATATCTAAGCTATATTAAAATATAAAGATACAAATAGCTATGCGAGTAGTTAGTAGTTGATGCTTTTTACTTAAATTGTCTTATACTTCATAATTTGTAATAATATAATTCTTGTCATCAATGATTCTTTGTTTTTACTTTGTATATATTATACTTCCAGGAAGATGCCGCTCTATAAATTGACTTACTTCACAGTTACGGCATTGGCAGAACCAATCCGTTCTTCTTCAGCTATGCTAGTATTCCATTTGAAGATGAACGTATCAAAAAGGACGTCTGGCCAGAAATAAAGCCCTGTAAGCTTAAAATTTAAAGAAGTTCTGTTTCTTAAATCTCATCTTTCCTAATTTAACTAAAGTAGCTAAATAAAGTAGAACACAATTATGCAGAGTATAACAGAGATTATTGTTTACTCTCCATTGCTCTATAAGATATGTGGGAGAACAATAGGTATTGTTAAGGAGACAATGCCCTTTGTTTGCTGATAAATTATCAATACATTAAATTATATCTTTCCAAAACAGATAACAGGAAGCTAGATATTTAAGAAGCATCATAATCTGTTTGTTCGATAGAATCTTTGATTCTATTAGTTGTATGTTTTTAGTGCCTCCTTATGGCCAGCTTCCTATGCTCGTAGCTGATAGAAGGAAGGTTGCTCAGTCTACAGCTATTTGCCGTTACTTAGCCAAACAATATGACTTAGCTGGAAAGACTGACTGGGCAAATCTTCATATTGATGCCACTGTTGATACTATTCATGATATTCGTCATAGTGAGTATCCAGTGCTGTTTTGCATAAATCTTATGAGAATCTTGATAACAGATAGTACATATCTGTTCAGGTATTTATTAGTTGCAATCCGATTTAATATTTGATTTAATCGAACGATACACGTATGTCAACAATACAAGACAAAGGATTAAAAAGGATTGTAATTCTGTCTTCAGTATCATTTAAATTTCGCACAACCCTGTATTCAAATTAGTATAACATTAGCGAATAGTATTTAACTGAAAACAAATTTTCAGAAATTGCCGCCTTCCACTATGAGGAGGGCGAGAAGGTCAAAGCTGCAAAACGCAAGGCTGCTGAAGAGACGCTGCTGTTCATTTTAGAACGTTTGGACCAGCAAGTGAAGGAAAATGACGGCTACTTCTACGATGGTACTCTCTCTTGGGCTGATTTAACATTCGTTGCTCTGCTCGATTATTTGAACTTTATGTACAAGTCTGATCTGATCGAGAATTACGAGAATCTGAAGCTGCTGGAGAAAAGGGTCCTCCTGCCCAAGATCAAAAACTGGATTGAGAGACGCCCAGTTAGCGAATTCTAAACTTCACGATTGCTTATGGTTTTATAAGCGTTTAAAGATTGCGGTCTTAGTGTGTTGAGAGAATGAAGAACGAATCGTGTTGATGGAAGTTTGTATGGAATATACGGATTGCTTTTAACATTCACTAGTTCCAGTTATTACCGATATTTTTGTCATTTAGTTAGGGTTTTCCCTTTAGATTACGTTGTGATAGAGAACTATTATTTGTGTATTCCTACAGAAACATACGAACTATATAAACTGTTGACACGATGTTGTGCTTTTGTATTATAGAGATAATAATAAAACCATCAAACAATCATTAATTATGTTTTTTATTATATTCATTAAGAATTGAAGATTACCCCCTTGGTGATCTTGATAATATCGTATTTTACAAATGTTGAACAAAAAAAAATGTATGATTATTTTATTCAATACATTATGAGGGTTGCTTTAAAAAAAATACGAGTTACATATTTCTTTGAAAAAAGCATGATTTTTATCGATACAATAATGTTCTTCTGTTATCGCTTTAAATTTGAGTACTTCGTTGATTACACGAGAGAACTCGCCTACAGCAAACAAGATACGACCGTGTGTAAAGTAATTAATCTGTTTGCTCGTTGCTAGCTACACATAAGGCTTGCGTAAAAAAAGATATGCATTTCAGTTCAGGCGGAGAATTATGTAGGAAGTCATTTTGTCGATCAATAACTTAGTTAATAAAAGATCAAATTTTCATGTACATAAATGTAAGTAACGTTCAAGTATTAATCATTACATACAATTTTTGTATAATTCGATATCTTGGTCACTTACATCTTACAAATGATATATAGATAATATTTATGAGATACGTTGGAGTTATCTTTTAGTTAACGCCATTTTTTCTTGTTTTCTCTGTACTTTTACTATTCTTCCAAAAATATCAAAGGATCGATGACTTCAAATTAAACTAGAATTGCTTCGGTATATTGTCAATCAATGGCTATTTGTATGCACATCTATATCAAAGGAAAACCGATTGCAAAATTAATTACCCTTGCAACTCCGCAATCTGAAACTATGTGTGATCGACCTTGAAGATGACAAATCTCAATGTTTGAAGTAGTACAAAAGGATGATAATTTAATTTCGCTTTATCAAACTGTACAAAATTTGTATACACATACAGAAAAAAAAACGGAGTTCAAACATTAATCAACATGAATTATCGGTTATTATTGCTGAGTAATTATTAGGATTAGAGTTTTGGAGTATCGATCGTATCGAGTTTTAACTATCGGTTTCCGCAATTTATTGTTTTTCTAAATTATGTCTAAATGGTATCAGTTTTTGAATATTTTATAGTTTACACTCCAACATACTGACGTAAGCTATCGAAAATAATTGTAAATTATGCAATGTCATTTTTTTATATTTCACAATCTAAATTTCAATCTATTTTTTGTATTTAACATCCCTTTTTTATTGTTTGTGTTCCGTCTTGTACGTTCTTCAAAAAATCTTAATTTTTTTTTGGATAAAATCTTGTGTGAATTTACAAAAAATACGATTCTTCGTTAAATTCTTTTCCCTTATTGTCTTTACATATTTGGAGTTTAAACGCGTTATAAGTACGTTTTTTTTAACATGATTACGTAGAATTCTTATTCTGAATAAATTATTTGTTTCCGCTTCATAACTGTTTCTAAATTACAGGGCATTTAATCATGAAATGCACAGTAACATTTTATACTTTTTACGTTCTAAGGAATTTTCAAGATCGGCTAAAAATTAAATTACAGTAATGGTAATACTCAATATTAATGTCAGACGTGGATACTTCACTGTTTTGTATAATAATTTGTTATCTTGGCATCGATCAAGATATTTAATATACAAAGCGTACAGATTAATAAGAATTTTAATTAATCCTTCTTCTATAGTATTCACCGTTCTTTTCGAGCTCGTACCATTTCAAATAGACTTTCGAATAGATTTCAAAGATTTGTCTGTTCAAATAAAACGCGATCTTTTTTATTTCCCTATCAGTCGTCCCGTTACTGTTCCGTTGTTTCCAACAGATTGCAGATTCGTTTAAAAAACATTTGTAACGAAAAACAAACCCACTCGCAGAAATGTTATTCAATATCGCATTTATAACTTTCATAGACATCCTCCTCTCATTGCTATCATTGTAAACAGATTGAAACTTCGTTTGCAAACACTCGCGATTAAAAAAAAAAAAGAAGAAGAATTAATCTTAAACAATTTTATCTTGTGTTCCATTTATAATTTTCATAATTGTCTTCCCGACGTTGTATCATTTTAAATGGCTTTTTTCTATCCATCTATGTTGCAACGAGATCAACGGTCCTAATTACTAAATTGCACGATGTGTTCATACAAATTCACTTTTTATGAACGCGATGAAACGAAATGAAACCTAAGTAGAGATTTGTTTTCTCATCAAGTATAACGAGTTTTATACTTTTGATAGATTGCCTCGTTGTGAGAAGGTCTTAATCGTTTATAATTGCGATTAAGTAATTGCAATAAGTCATATTTTT
>NW_022883828.1:0-37889 GCF_011952255.1 Bombus vosnesenskii
GGATGGGTGTGTCTAGCGCACGGGACCATCGGATTTGTTGGTGACCATCTTAGTTAGGAGAGGGAAGGAAGTGACTTCGTTGTTAATTGGTTAACGAAGGGTTTTAACCGCCCTCGAGAGAAAGTGGTTAGTGGGAGGAAAGTTGCAGCATACGTGAGAAAAACTAACTTTCCCTTGTCCAGTCGGGGTAGACAATAGTCTTTAGAAATTCTTCGGAAACAGACGTTTGTTTGGTTTGAAGGACCTTTTCTAGGAAATCTATGAGATTTATGGAAGGTACTTGAAACTATGGAGGATACGCTGCGAGTATCCGGTGACATCTGGTTGCCATATTGCTCGCGGTGCGACGTAACAAAATGGAATAGAAAGATTATACCACAGACGAAATTATACTTTATACTTTATTATACTTTATACTTTATTATTACATTACATCAATTGACATCTTTGGAATTACAACGATTCGATACACATTTTAACGTTTTAAACGTTTTAACGTTTAACATTCTAACATTCAGTTAGAACTTTGTATTGATTAGAGATATTGTAACGACCAGAAATATCGATACATATATCAATACTTTTACCTCGAAATTCGTAGATTCGTACTCTTCATTGTCCATACAAATTGTGTCATATATGTCCAAACCAAATTTAATTTACGTGCATTAACGTTTTCAAATCCATTTTTTATTTTCAAAGAACATCATATTTGTACTCGGTATTGCCAGTAAGTATCATGAAGAGACGAAACGAGTATCTCGAATTAAGTATTGTTTAAAATAGTATATAGCCATCTAGATATAACATTCAATGATTTTTCCCTCACTTATTGTAAATTATTGATATTGTAAAATTATAATTGTAAAATTATATAGTAAATGATATTGTAAAATTAAATAGTAAATTCACACGATGTTCAAATAATTCGAAATAACGATAGACCAAAAGCTGTTTAAACGAGACACAAGAATTAATCGTGCATTTTATTAAAAAGTTAAGTACGAATAAAAGAAAGAAAATTTTCGAACTTTTTTCGAAAGAACATACATTTATTATACAACATACATACATTTATTATATATTGTGTTCTTTCAAACACAATAATACCTTCCATAAAGGAGCACAGCTCAGATGAGACTTTTTATAGTTAAACTTTTAACGTACTCATAGAAACGAAATTTTTTTTTTAAATAGAACTGTTACATTTTACGACACGTATAACATCGAACATTTACCAACATAGCGATGCCAGCGTACATATATATATACTGGTGTACTGGTCATCTTTTTCCACACGTTTTTAGCTTTTTAGCTGTTTGTGAATGGGCGCCTAATCAGCCAATCAGAAATGGCCGATATTCTATGAATCCTTTTCTTCAATGCTCGAAAAGCTGGATATTTATCCAAAGCTGGTGCCCCAAACATATACTCGAAATTTTCAAGGGCCGCTGCAAATACGAAGTCCGCCCATGTCGTCTGAAAAAAGGTTTGTATACATTTATTTTGTACCTCCTCTATTAAACAATTTTTATAATTTACCTTGAAAAATGTGAAAAATTGAACTCTTAACTAAAGATCACTAGCTTTTTAGGAAGAATTTGGATTTTTATTTTATTGTCAGATTTTAATGGATAATTTTAGAAACTTCAACCTTTGGAGGTATTTGTTAATTAAAAATGACAAAACTGGTATTATGTAAAAAAGAGTAATGTGTATCCTGAATCAATGTCGAATGGAAATTAGACAGTTCTATAAAAATAATCCTTCTCACGATTCCACAACTTCATAGCTTAATTAAATACAATTCTTCGGTGATATAATTACAAATACATTTACAGGAATTGTGTAATATGATAAATATCTCGTTAAACAAATTGAAATCGTAAACTCTAGATTCTAGTATTCTTTCACTTTCATGTTTCCTATGAGCCCTTCAATCGCTAAATATTTTGCAATGAAACACGTATTATTAAACAACATAATCATACTAAATTAATTTAATGTGACTATTTATTATTATTATATAATAACACAGTGATGAAAGAAATAAACTGGTCAAGTAATCTAAGGAACGATAATACGTATCTATGTCAGTGACAGTGAGAAAAATTCAGATACCTGTACTTAAGTGATTACACTTATAAGTATCATTATATATTATATAAATATGATATTTCGAATGGTATCATTTATCACTCATTAAACAAGAGTGTCATATCCAGAGAAATGATTTTACATATCTTAATCTTTGCTTTGATTACGATAGTAATAATTTCTATCAAACTTGATGAGGAAGATACATGAATAATTATCTAAAAGCTGAAAATCTTGGCAAATTCATTTGTACATAAACTAACAGGAGTGAATTTTAAAGATACACTCTGCTCTCAACAATTAAAGCTGTCTTGTCGCAACAAAGTTTCAATAATTTTTTATGGACAACATGGCCCAGTTTGCACAAAGACTAAAAATTTTAACATTAAATTTGGATAAAAAATCTTACGGTAGTAGGAATGATATATCCTTTATTTTTGCCAATAATCTGGTCGAATTTAGTCAAGTAAAATGGTATTGTTTCGTTCAAAAGTTGATTCTTCCTCGCTTCCTTCTTTTCAGGATTCTCCTCCATGCGATAGTAGCAGATATCTGAAACGTATATGAAACCAACCGTTACGTTCATTTGTGTTTTTCCCCCAAACGAAGAGAAAATAAGTTGTGAAAGATGGAGTAGCCTCTCATAGTTCCTACAATTTTTTCATTCTCTTTGCTTTCTTCAATATTGCCTCAACAAGTTCCTGTGGTTCACGATACTCGAAATATATACAATGTTACCAGCGTGGAAATTGTCTTGGAAACTTGGAAAATCTTTCAAGAGGAACAACATTGCTAACTGAGATTCGAGAAAGGAAAGGTAAGTAAATCCTTGCTTCTACTTAGAGCTTTTTTATTTACTTCTGACGAGTAAAGTACTGTTATTAAAATTTGATTAAAAGTACCAAGAATGTCGAGATATAAACAACCATTTGTGGAAAGGTCAGGAGAAGCAGAATTATCGAATAAACGTTATATAACTCTTAGTGATTAAGTAAGAGAAGAGAAACGAGAAAAAAGTCTTTTATCTAGGTCTGAATACAGTATACTATATTTATCTCCATATCAAGAATAACAACAAGATATAAACAGTCTTCTAGAAATTGAGTAAATATTACATAATTACATCTTGAGCAATATTTTACGTCTTAGCTTTTGCTTAATCATTATGATAATCTTAAATATCTGTAAATTCTTCACAGACTCTTTGCATCTTCTATACAGGTATCTCATGATCATGTGATAACACACAGGAAGAAAAAATAGAGGAAAAAACAGCGTAAAAAAAAGTTGCGTAGGAGTATCGTCGCACTACATCATTCGACAATTGATGCACGTCATGGCGATCGTCACGGTTTAAAGCAGGCCATCAAAAACACGTTTGTTATCGTACGGAAAAATCTGCGACGTTCCAGCTGTTCAGGTGCATCGAACTGAATCGTCGGCGGTACGAAGCAAGGCGAGGGGCATAAATAGAGAAAGAAGAGAAGAGAAGGATTCGCATAAATGATAAAATATAATCGTTCGTTCCTCGTCGATGGCGGATGGATGGCTTTAATCGTGGACGATATCGATACGATTATATTTTATACATTTGAAACAAATATAAAAGACGAGCAAAAACCAGAGATACGATCGTTATGATATTATTCAATCGGTAGCCTATTTACCTCGTTTTTTGTTCACCTTCTCTGTCTAGTAATAATTTTTCGATTCGACTGGCGTGACGTTACGTTGGCGGTGTAAAAACACGATTTTAAACACCTGCGGATAGTTGCATGAGTTTCGAGCGATTCCATTCCCTTCGATTTATATTTATGCGATCAACGCGCGGATCGTTAACGCATTATGCAGACAGCAGATGTTACGTAATCACACATATCGTAATTGGAAATTAGTAACGTTATCGCGTACCAGGATCTTCCTGTCTTTGATCATCGAGTAACACTTCGTTGTCCTCGCTCCTTCCGCGGATAACCAGCGTTTATCATATAGAGACAGGGATTTGCAAAGAATAAAAGTTGTAGAACGTTGAAAGGCGTTGAGAGAAACGCGATGTTATCCCGTTATTCGTTAACGCAACGCAGTTAAAAAAAATCCCGTAGGAAGATTACGATAATAGATAACCTGAGTCGAGTGTTTGTCGGGGGATCTAAAAGATTCTTTCGAGCTGAGCGTCTGAGATTGCAGAGAAGAAAATTTGGAAGCCATCGAATTCGTGATGTCGATAGAAATCTTCAGTTGGAATCGTTGTATCATAACGTAGTCTGCTTATTGTCGATAAGACTTTACTAAACTAAAAGTGACTACTAAAAGTTTCTATCCTCTAAATTCTATCTACGATTCTATAATCTAAAAACTGACTTTTGCAAACAAACTGTAACATTCGCTTAACGGAAAGATATACGTATCTTGTTTGTACTCGTCTTTTCACAATGAATTCTGAACGTCTGTCTCTGTGGTGAGACAAATACAAAGTCATCTCATCAGTTACTCACCTTGCTTCAAATCTCCAAGAGTATCGACGAGCTCGTCGCATATCATCGCATCCCATTCGTCCTTTCCCATTAGATCGTACTTCCTCGCCAAGTATCGCGCCACAGCGTTACTCTGCGCTACCGGTTTCCCGTCTATCTCCAGCACAGGCAGCTTTTTATAAGGCATTGCTAAGAACAAACATGGCTCATATGAACACTGTGTAGAGGGAAACGATCGATAGGAAATCACAACACAGCTTCCGAGGCCGTTGCGTTCTTGTGAATAGATGAATCGAAATCATTTCGGTTTTAATCAACATGGCCTAGTAAAGAAATACAGAAATGTCTTCTTTCTCCTTTTTTTCTTTTCTTACGATTACGATGGACAGGGTATCGCGTGTTTTTGACTGTTGAGAAAAACCTAAAGTTTTTAAAATCAAGGATAAAAGATCGAGTATAAAATTTGTAATTATCACGGAAAGGAACGAATCTGTCTGATGCGGTGTACTGAATGTACGAGGAACGATCAGTATCGTTTTGCGGGAAGACCTTATGCAATGATAGTGGACTTACAACTGCGAATAAAAAATTCACGTCGCATAATACCAGACACGGAAAAAATATTAGAAAATGTACACGGTTCTTGTAATGAAAATTGAAATGCAAGGAATATAAATCGAATGTCTCTTGCGAACGTAATTTTGTGTTTTACACCGACAGGATTGATTTACAGACTTACGTTGATTTTTGGTTTCTCTATCTGCAAGCGACATATAAGATTATATCGAAGACTATGCTGCGTAAAACTTTTATTATACTATTTACGATAGAAATGTCGCAACGGAAGATCGAATTTTATGTCTGCTTTGTTCTTTCGACTTTTTAGCTATGTTCTTGTTCATTTCCGAACTGATTTCAATTTTTTATCCTTTTTTTCCAACAAGTCCTAAAAATTTTTTAAATGAACGAGAAACGTAGAAGTATTTTTGTATTCCTATTTTAAGTCGCCTATTTACGGTTTTCTCAAAATATTCGAAACGCTTCGATTCATTGAAAACAATAAAGATTGCAACACAAAAATTCGAGAATCGTAAGTGAATTAAGTTGGTATTCGATAAACACGATATTACGGAAGCAAAACTTAATGAAAAGTTCGACTTTATTCCGTATGAAATTTTACTTTAAGTAAGTTTAACCTGCACGTGAAACGAAAGTTTTATCTACAGAAAAGTTTGAGTAAATGGTAGATACCTGAGAGTTGAACGATGAAAGTAAAAATCGATTCTTCACGCTTACAATCCTTGTATTCAGGCCAGAATTCTTCGGGGATCCTCTCGTCGGTATACTCGATGCCAGTATATGCAAATATGTACCGTATATGTTCGGCACGACCACGGGCATTGAAGTAGATTAGTTTGTAGGTAGGTTCGTCGCTCATTTTCCTTGCTCTGTCAACTTATCGAGAAAAATGATACAATTAACTCGTGTAATTAACAGACTGTGTGCGTGTTTGTGTGTATAGAGAACAATTTATTTATAGATGGAATAATTCGTATAATACGCAAAATAAATCATTTAGAAGGCTGGAATATGTGTTTTTGAAACAATTAATTATGTCGAAAAATATTTCAAACGAGATATAATTATGAAAAACATAATAATTAAATGTATGTAAATGTATGTAATAATAGTTAAATGTATGTAAATGTAATAATTAAATGTAATTAGTTGTGAAAAAAATAATAATAAAAAATAAATAAATGTAAAAAAAGAATTAAATGTAATTAGTTTCTTTTTACGCACGCAATATTATTGGCGATATATGAAGGTCAACTTAATTTTTTTAAATAGATATATTTATACATATATTTATAGATATAAATACATATATTATATAGATATAATAGTATATATAATATACATAATAATATATATGTCGAGTCTGAATCTCCGAGTCCGAGCTCGAGGCGCCCTCCCGGGGAGTGCTCGCGGGAGGTAGCGGTTCTGCGTTGAAGTTCTCCATCGTCCGGTCGCGCGTGGGGTACCTTTATTGTCGATAGTTACACTAGTGACGAGGGCCTCAGGCTTGATAACGAATCCGTGACCAACGGGAGGACAGGTTCCCTTGCTCTAACTCACACGTGCACCACTCCCTGCTCGTAAGGCACTCGACTTCCTTCACCGATCAGCTCTCTAGCAAGACTGCTCGTCATCCCAACGACGCCACCGAAACAAGACTCCGGTCGAGTGTCTCAGTACACACGATCCTCCGATCGTCGTACGATTGCTATCGGTTTGGACTTGCGATTGTTTCGTTATGGCTATATTAGGTTCTAGGTTGCAAGGTTAGGGTGTTGTCCTGAAGTTCCAGAGGGGCCCCGGCGTCCTTTCGTCTCCGACTCGGCCATCCTGACACTTACACGTCCTCGTGTGTGGCCTGCTGGCTTAGTCTACCCGTCGGGGCTTCTACCACGCAGGCATCGACCCGGCGCTCGTCCTCGGAGCAATGTTTTTCTTCTCGCCGCGATGGACAGCGAGACGCGATGTGTCCCGGCATGTGGCAGTGAAAGCACAACGCTTTTGGTGGTGCAGCCGTTCGGCTTTCCTCCGGGCGTCGGGGGTCCTTCTTCTGTTCCCACTTCGCCCTCTTGCGGCATTCGAATATCGGATGTCCGTAAATACCGCAGTGGCCACACATGGTCCTGGGGGCGGGTGACCTGCCTCGTTTGTTTCCGGAGCTCGCTAATGACCTCCACGACGGGGGCGTTGGCCACTCCGTGTATAGGAAGGGCTTCATTTCTCTTTGGAATTGTTTCACCGACGTGATGTCACTCGTGAGCGCTAGTCGTTTAAAACGTTCATCGCGCGAGCCCAGCAGATGGAGGGCGGTGGCGGCGAGTACCTCTTCCCTGGTTGAATTTCGCCACTTCGACCCCAGGAGGGTGATGATACGATTTCCGTACGCTCCTGGTGTTTCGCCGTCCCGCGGTAGTTCCTCGGCTACCTTGATTAGCGACGCGGCTGCTACTTCTTGGCCACCGAAGTGCGCGGCGAATTGTTCCTTAAAATCTGGCCAGGTGAGCTCGTCGCCGTTCATTATCTGCGTAAGCCAATACGCTGCCGGACCCTCTAGGGCACGGTTTAGGGCAGAATACAGTGCGCTGTTCTTCAGGGGGTGGTCCCTCATGAGCAGGCCGACGGCTGTGCACCAGGCGGCTGGATCTGCGTCCGCGGCTTCGGGGTTGAAGCGCGGTAGCGATACCCAGGTTGCCCGGTGTCCTTTCTTCTTCTTCTTCTTCTTCCTCTTCTTCTTCCCTAGCGACCGCTTTAGTGCGCGCACGATACTCTTACGATCCCGTGCCGACAACGTGTGTTCGGATGCCACTTCTGATGTCGAGTCTGAATCCGAATCCGAGCTCGAGTCACATTCCGAGTCCGAGCTCGAGGCGCCCTCCCGGGCAGGGCTCGCGGGAGCTTGCGATTCCGTGTTGGAGTTCTCCATCGTCCGGTCGCGGGTGGGGTACCTTTATTGTCGATAGTGACACTAGTGACGAGGGCCTCAGGCTTGATAACGAATCCGCGGCCAACGGGAGGACTGTCATATAAAAAGCAACAGGATACACGAAATAATATAATTCTGATAGGACAACATTTAGTTTTGTATATAAATATTTTCATATTTAAAAAAGTTTCCGGAAGCAGGAAGATTTACAAACAAATAATATCATAAACCGAATGTTTCATGATCCTTTTCTAATTAGAGTGTGTGACAGCATGTGAGAACGTTTCTTAAAAATATGACTTATTGCAATTACTTAATCGCAATTATAAACGATTAAGACCTTCTCACAACGAGGCAATCTATCCAAAGTATAAAACTCGTTATACTTGATGAGAAAACAAATCTCTACTTAGGTTTCATTTCGTTTCATCGCGTTCATAAAAAGTGAATTTGTATGAACACATCGTGCAATTTAGTAATTAGGACCGTTGATCTCGCTGCAACATAGATGGATAGAAAAAAGCCATTTAAAATGATACAACGTCGGGAAGACAATTATGAAAATTATAAATGGAACACAAGATAAAATTGTTTAAGATTAATTCTTCTTTTTTTTTTAATCGCGAGTGTTTGCAAACGAAGTTTCAATCTGTTTACAATGATAGCAATGAGAGGAGGATGTCTATGAAAGTTATAAATGCGATATTGAATAACATTTCTGCGAGTGGGTTTGTTTTTCGTTACAAATGTTTTTTAAACGAATCTGCAATCGGTTGGAAACAACGGAACAGTAACGGGACGACTGATAGGGAAATAAAAAAGATCGCGTTTTATTTGAACAGACAAATCTTTGAAATCTATTCGAAAGTCTATTTGAAATGGTACGAGCTCGAAAAGAACGGTGAATACTATAGAAGAAGGATTAATTAAAATTCTTATTAATCTGTACGCTTTGTATATTAAATACCTTGATCGATGCCAAGATAACAAATTATTATACAAAACAGTGAAGTATCCACGTCTGACATTAATATTGAGTATTACCATTACTGTAATTTAATTTTTAACCGATCCTGAAAATTCCTTAGAACGTAAAAAGTATAAAATGTTACTGTGCATTTCATGATTAAATGCACTGTAATTTAGAAACAGTTATGAAGCGGAAACAAATAATTTATTCAGAATAAGAATTCTACGTAATCATGTTAAAAAAAAACGTACTTATAACGCGTTTAAACTCCAAATATGTAAAGACAATAAGGGAAAAAAATTAAACGAAGAATCGTATTTTTTGTAAATTCACACAAGATTTTATCCAAAAAAAAATTAAGATTTTTTGAAGAACGTACAAGACGGAACACGAACAATAAAAAAGGGATGTTAAATACAAAAAATAGATTGAAATTTAGATTATGAAATATAAAAAAATGATATTGCATAATTTACAATTATTTTCGATAGCTTACGTCAGTATGTTGGAGTGTAAACTATAAAATATTCAAAAACTGATACCATTTAGACATAATTTAGAAAAACAATAAATTGCGGAAACCGATAGTTAAAACTCGATACGATCGATACTCCAAAACTCTAATCCTAATAATTACTCAGCAATAATAACCGATAATTCATGTTGATTAATGTTTGAACTCCGTTTTTTTTCTGTATGTGTATACAAATTTTGTACAGTTTGATAAAGCGAAATTAAATTATCATCCTTTTGTACTACTTCAAACATTGAGATTTGTCATCTTCAAGGTCGATCACACATAGTTTCAGATTGCGGAGTTGCAAGGGTAATTAATTTTGCAATCGGTTTTCCTTTGATATAGATGTGCATACAAATAGCCATTGATTGACAATATACCGAAGCAATTCTAGTTTAATTTGAAGTCATCGATCCTTTGATATTTTTGGAAGAATAGTAAAAGTACAGAGAAAACAAGAAAAAATGGCGTTAACTAAAAGATAGCTCCAATGTATCTCATAAATATTATCTATATATCATTTGTAAGATGTAAGTGACCAAGATATCGAATTATACAAAAATTGTATGTAATGATTAATACTTGAACGTTACTTACATTTATGTACATGAAAATTTGATCTTTTATTAACTAAGTTATTGATCGACAAAATGACTTCCTACATAATTCTCCGCCTGAACTGAAATGCATATTGTTTTTTACGCAAGCCTTATGTGTAGCTAGCAACGAGCAAACAGATTAATTACTTTACACACGGTCGTATCTTGTTTGCTGTAGGCGAGTTCTCTCGTGTAATCAACGAAGTACTCAACTTTAAAGCGATAACAGAAGAACATTATTGTATCGATAAAAATCATGCTTTTTTCAAAGAAATATGTAACTCGTATTTTTTTTAAAGCAACCCTCATAATGCATTGAATAAAATAATCATACATTTTTTTTTGTTCAACATTTGTAAAATACGATATTATCAAGATCACCAAGGAGGTAATCTTCAATTCTTAATGAATATAATAAAAAACATAATTAATGATTGTTTGATGGCTTTATTATTATCTCTATAATACAAAAGCACAACATCGTGTCAACAGTTTATATAGTTCGTATGTTTCTGTAGGAATACACAAATAACAGTTCTCTATCACAACGTAATCTAAAGGGAAAACCCTGACTAAATGACAAAAATGTCGGTAATAACTGGAACTAATGAATGTTAAAAGCAATCAGTATATTCCATACAAACTTCCATCAAAACGATTCGTTCTTCATTCTCTCAACACACTAAGACCGCAATCTTTAAACGCTTATAAAACCATAAGCAATCGTGAAGTTTAGAATTCGCTAACTGGGCGTCTCTCAATCCAGTTTTTGATCTTGGGCAGAAGGAGGACCTTTTTCTCCAGCAGCTTCAGATTCTCGTAATTCTCGATCAGATCAGACTTGTACATAAAGTTCAAATAATCGAGCAGAGCAACGAATGTCAAATCAGCCCAAGAGAGAGTACCATCATTAGAGAGAGTAGAAGTAGCCGTCATTTTCCTTCACTTGCTGGTCCAAACGTTCTAAAATGAACGGCAGCGTCTCTTCAGCGGCCTTGCGTTTTGCAGCTTTGACCTTCTCGTCCTCCTCATAGTCGAAGGCGGCAATTTCTGAAAATTTGTTTTCAGTTAAATACTATTCGCTAATGTTATACTAATTTGAATACAGTGTTGTGCGAAATTTAAATGATACTGAAGATAGAATTACAATCCTTTTTAATCCTTTGTCTTGTATTGTTGACATACGTGTATCGTTCGATTAAATCAAATATTAAATCGGATTTCAACTAATAAATACCTGAACAGATATGTACTATCTGTTATCAATAAGATATTCTCATAAGATTTATGCAAAACAGCACTGGGTACTCACTATGACGAATATCATGAATAGTATCAACAGTGGCATCAATATGAAGATTTGCCCAGTCAGTCTTTCCAGCTAAGTCATATTGTTTGGCTAAGTAACGGCAAATAGCTGTAGACTGAGCAACCTTCCTTCTATCAGCTACGAGCATAGGAAGCTGGCCATAAGGAGTCACTAAAAACATACAACTAATAGAATCAAAGATTCTATCGAACAAACAGATTATGATGCTTCTTAAATATCTAGGTTCCTGTTATCTGTTTTGGAAAGATATAATTTAATTTATTGATAATTTATCAGCAAACAAAGGGCATTGTCTCCTTAACAATACCTATTGTTCTCCCACATATCTTATAGAGCAATGGAGAGTAAACAATAATCTCTGTTATACTCTGCATAATTGTGTTCTACTTTATTTAGCTACTTTAGTTAAATTAGGAAAGATGAGATTTAAGAAACAGAATTTCTTTTCAGATTAAGAAACAGAAAGCTTACAGGGCTTTATTTCTGGCCAGACGTCCTTTTTGATACGTTCATCTTCAAATGGAATACTAGCATAGCTGAAGATAAAACGGATTAGTAAGTCAATTTAGTAAGTCAAGTTAGTAAGTAACGGGAAGTAAGTCAATTTATAGAGCGGCATCTTCCTGGAAGTATAATATATACAAAGTAAAAACAAAGAATCATTGATGACAAGAATTATATTATTACAAATTATGAAGTATAAGACAATTTAAGTAAAAAGCATCAACTACTAACTACTCGCATAGCTATTTGTATCTTTATATTTTAATATAGCTTAGATATAAAAAGAATATTATTTTTGGATGTAATAATGTATAAACTTGCGCCAAATATTATAACAAAATATTGCACTTTCTATTTAAGTAGGATAGACATATTACCGGCATTTATCTTTTTTCTATAGCAATGAAATTGTTTATAAAAAAGTTTATAAGAAAACTATCAATTAATGCAAACAACGCATTTCAAAATATTAATTACATTCGCGCGATTCGTTATCTCTAGTATTAATTTAATCATATGGTTCTATACACCCAAGACCCTCTAACAGTAATTTAGTACCATTACTAGTCGTATGTACAATGTATGTTTGTATACAACTTTCGTAACTACAAAACATTCAGCATGATTATATATTCTTCCAAACTTAAGAAACATTTTCTAATTGCATACTTAAATTTATCGATCAATTATGAACATATGACAACATTTATTTCTTTCAACTACTAATTTTCAAATCCTCTGCTGTTCCGTTAATTGAACGACGCGCCGACTTTTCGTACAAGTATCTTGTATCTTATCTGTATTATTTAGTTATCAATAAAGAAGAAACATTTTCTAATTGTATACTTAAATTTATCGATCAATTATGAACATGTAATAACATTTATTTCTTTCAACTACTAATTTTTAAATCATCTGTTGTTCGGTTAATTGAAGGATGTCGGCTTTCTGTAGAAGTACTTCATATTTATTATTTAATTATGAATAAGGAAAAAACATACAAAATATAGTTTTTAAACGGTTTATTATTTATAAAGAGAAACTTTGACTCGGGATATATATACTATATATATATACTATTTACTTACAATTTTTTTTTTAAGACTTCAAAGTCGAAACAAGCACAGGAAATTTCCAAGCCGGTTAACAGAAACTTTTTTTTTTTTTATTTATTTGTTGAAATTACAATCAATTCTCGCGTTGAGAATTTTCAGTAATTTTTCTGGCGTGGCGCAGTGACATGGCTGTTTATTTACAATAAGTTAATACTATTATAGATAGGTATAATTTAAAGTATTATAAGTAAGTGCATATGCTTAGTTTGGATAATTAAATGAATCTGACGTTTAGATCTAGCGGGTAGTGCCTCTTCAGCCTGCGAGTCTGGTCCGTCGTATCGAGTAGTCCAGTGATTAGGGGGTTTCGGTGTTTGTTGATTCTTTTGCTGTATCTGTTGCTATATTTTGCTATTTCCTCTTTGACGGTGGGTATCTTGAGGTCGCGGTGTATTGTTTCATTGGTTACATACCAAGGTGCGTCAATTAGGGATCTTAGCGTTTTCGATTGAAAGCGTTGGAGTATTTCAATGTTGGAGTTACTTGCTGTTCCCCATAGTTGGATTCCGTAGGTCCAGACAGGTTTTATTACGGTCTTGTAGAGGGTAATTTTATTCTGTATATTTAGTTTGGAGCGTCGGCCCGTGAGCCAATAGAGTTTTTTTAGTTTGTCCTTTAGTTGCTTCCTTTTATCTGAGATGTGTGTCTTCCACGTTAGTCTCCTGTCCAGGATCATGCCCAGGTATCGGACTGTGTCCCTGCTAGGAACTGTTGCATTGTTGATGGTGACCTGGGGGCAGGTTTGTTTTCGGAGCGTGAAGGTTACATGTGAGGATTTCTTTTCGTTGACTTTGAAGCCGTTGACTTTGAAGCCCCATTTGTGAAACCACTTTTCCATGGAGTCGAGACTTCGCTGGAGAGTGGATGAGGCTATTACCGGGTCTGCGTGGGTAGCTAATAGCGCTGTGTCGTCTGCAAATGTCGCTATTGTTATATCGTTTGATATAGGTAGGTCGGCAGTGTAGATGGAGTACAGTAGGGGTCCGAGGACACTACCTTGGGGTATGCCGGCTTCTATTGGGAATGTTGCGGAAGTGGCGTCTAGGCATTTAACCATGAATTGTCTATTGGTTAGGTAAGATTTTAGGATGGAGTAGTAGGGGTGGGGTAGGATCTTTTTAAGTTTGTATAGTAGCCCTTCATGCCATACTTTGTCGAATGCCTGTTGGATGTCTAGGAAAACCGCTGAGCAATATTTTTTCTTTTTGAGTGTTTGGCTGATCGTATGAGTTAAGCGGTGGATTTGCTCTACTGTAGAATGATGTTTTCGGAAGCCGAATTGGTGATCTGGGAGTGTTTTCAAGTTCTCTAGGATTGGAAGGAGTCGGTTCGTGAGCATCTTCTCGAATAGTTTGGACAGGGTAGGTAAAAGACTGATTGGGCGATAGGAGCAGGTTTCGTATATCGGTTTACCGGGTTTAGGGATGAGGGTAATCAATGAGATTTTCCAGGCCTTAGGATAGTGTTCCAGGCGAAGGATAGCATTAAAAATCGATGTGATGAGTGCTATCCCTTTTGTGGGAAGTTCCTTGATTGCTCTATTGCCTATTAGGTCGTGTCCTGCTGCTTTCTTGGGGTTTAGGCGACTGATTGTTTCTATAGTCCCTGCAGAGGAGAAGGGTTCGATAGGAGGGGACATTTGGAAGGGGCTGTGCAGGTATTCAGTAACGTCCGCGGCGGCTTGGGGGGAATGGGGTTTGAATACTTTTGACAAGTGTTTAGCAAACAGGTCGGCTTTTTCTATAGGGCTTCGCGCCCATCCACCTTGCGGACGGCGGATAGGTGGGATTATTTGTGGGGGGCGTGTGAGTTTCCTGGAGGCCTTCCATAGTGAGTAGTTGGCGTCGGCTGTGGGGGATAAGCTGGCGAGGTATTTATGGAAACAGTCGTTTTTATAGTTTCTTAGGGTTCTGGATAGCTTTCTAGTTGCGTTGTTAAGTTTGCGTTTGTCCTCCGGTGTTCTATGGGTCTGCCATACTCTTCTTAGTCTTCGTTTTTCTGCTATTTTTTTTAGTATGTAATGGGGATATTCTTGTTTGCTGTTAGATGGCTTTGTCGCTGTGGAGAGGCGGATTGCGTTTATTATGCTCGTGTTTAAGTATTCCGTGGCTGCTTCGATATTTTCCTTTGTTTTTAGTGGGGTGAAGGCTGAGGTTGAGTGTGTAAAGACTTCTCTGAAGAGCTGCCAGTTGGTGTGTTGGTTGTGAATGGTGCCATTAGGTGTATTCTCGATGATTGTTGAACTGACTGTTGCTATCACGGGAGAATGATCAGAGGAGAGATCAGCCGAGGAGTTGATCTGGACGTGTCTTGATGGGATATTTTTAGTTATGAAGAAGTCGAGAAGGTCGGGTATTTTGTTGGTGTCAGTGGGCCAGTATGTGGGTTCGTATGTGGTGAGGTAGTTGAGGTTGTTGTTTGTTATGCTGTTTAAGAGGTTTTTGCCTCTTGCTGTAACCAGTCTGCTGCCCCATTGGATGTGCTTGGCGTTATAGTCTCCTCCAACTATGAATCTGTTGCCCAGGGTGTCCAGGAAGTTATCAAAGTCTTCTTTGGCGATGGAGTGTCTGGGAGGGCAGTATACTGCTGAGGTGGTGATTGAGCCATGACAGTCTTCTATTGCTACGTTTGTTGCTTGGAGGTAGTCTTTCTGGAATGATGGGAGTTCGTAGTGCTTAATACTTGCTTTGATTATTATTCCGGTGCCACCGTGGGCCTTTCCGCTGGGGTGTTGGGTATGGTAGAATTTGTAACCATTTATTTTCAGGTAGCTCTTGTCGGTGAAGTGGGTTTCCGACACGAGCATTACGTCGATTTGCTGGTGTTTTAAGAAGAGTTCTAGTTCAAGTTTGTGTTGCGCTAGACCGTTGGCGTTCCAGAGTGCTATGCGCCTTGGTTTTATTTTGAGTCGGGGCGTGCTAATTTTTCCACGATGAGTGTTAGTAGCGATAGCAAGTGATTTATTTGCTCCGATTGTTTCTCTATTAGCTTTTCAAGCCTTGAGGAGTTGTCTGTGTTTGGTGGGTTGGGGTCACTGTTTTGGGGAAGGTTCCTTTGGCTGTTCGGGTTATTTTGGATGCCTTGTACTGCTTGGGCATAGGAGGTTGAGGTGGAGATGAATTTGGTAGGACTGTGCGTTTGGTTGGTTGAGGGGGTTGGGGTAGTCGTGAATTTCGGCGGGCTGGGTGTTTGGTTGGATACCTCTTTTGCTCTGAGCTTAGGGTACCTGTTCGTGTATAGTGTTTTATATGCTGGGCAGCCTTTGTAGTTGGCAGGGTGGTCCCCTTGGCAGTGGATGCATTTCGCTGGGGTTTCCGGTGATTTGGCGCACTGGTCAGTGGAGTGAGAGCCTGCGCATTTAACGCAGCGGAAAGTATGGTTGCAGTATTTCTGCGTATGACCGTACCTTTGGCACCTTTTGCACTGCACTATTTCTTTTTTCACGAGCGGTGGTTCGATCTTTACTATCGCGTTCATTAGGCGACTGATGTTATATATTTCCTTATTGTTCGGTTTTTGTTTAATGTCTAGGAAGAATAAGGATAACGGGTCTTTCGAGACTCTATGCCTTATATTACTTACGTTGACGACTTCGTGGCCGAGTTTTGAGAGTTCGTATTTTAGTTCGTCTATATCTGCTGAGTGGTGTATGTTTCGTAGGACCACCCGGAAAGGCCTTTCCTGTTTAAGTTGGTAGGTGTGGAAGTTGGCGTTCAGGGTCCTGAGTGTCTTGGTGAGTTTTCTGTAAGCTTCTGGGTTCGTCGGTAGTATTTTCACCTTGTTGTTGCTTATATTAAGGTTATATTCCTCCTTGCTGGTATCTCTCTCTAGGGACTTGGTCATTGTCTGTATGTCAATGACGTCGTCCACAAAAATTGGTGGGGGAGGGGGGATTCTCTGTGAGTGTTGGTTTGATGGCGGTTCTACGATTTCCATGGCGTCGTTTGAGGATTCCAATACGGCGAACCTGTTGTGTGTGTTTATTTGCGTTGCTGGTTCTATTTTCCTCTTCTTTGTAGTGTTAGCGTCGTTAGTGCGGAGAGTTCTGCTACACTTCTGCCACGGGGGGGGGGGTAGCTCGGGGTAGCTGCGAGTCTGCTCCGGAGAGCCTGGTCACGGTTGCTGGGCCATCATCGAGCTAGTTAATTCGGAATGAACAACTAGTCGTGAGGCTGTGAGGCTAGTATTCGTGTTGGGGTTAGGTGCGTATTTTATGCGTTAGGGATTTTCTTCTCCCTAGGGGGTAAGGGGCACTTAGCTGTGTTCTCTTTCGACGTTTGGGCGACACGTGTTGTTTTCGAACTACGCTGGGCACTAGAGACACGTCTGCACGCTTCGGCACTCCACAGCGAACTGCGAACAGAAACTTGAATGAGACAAAAATAACCTTTAGATCTCTATATGTTCTTCTTCCCCCCTGTTGCTTCCACGTAACTCTTATCCTATTTGTGGAGCTGTGCTGATATGTGAAATTATGACTACATAAAAACATCCGGAAAGACTCATTGAATGATTTTATAGTTTAAGGTTAATAAATTTCCATAAATTAAAGTTGAAAATTTATGAGAACATGTTTTCTGTAACAAAACTTAGTAAAAACAAACTAGTAAGGTTTATAGATTCTTTAATGATTATGTATGTATTCATAAACTAGTTCGATAAACATCGTTCGATAAAACGTCGAACAACACACAACATTGAAGCGCGAAATTTCAAATTCAAGGAAAGATAAATAACAAATATTGCGAACAAATGATATTAAATTTACAATAATCTCATGTAAGAAAAAATAAAAGGGATAAAAGTAGTACAGAAGATAGAAAAATCTATAAAACTGGTGGCTGGGAAATAGAAAATATATAAATTTATGTTATTAGAGTTTAGTACTTCTGCCGATCAATGTGTTACGACCGTTCGCGGAGAGACGCAGTCGCAGTAGCGAGAGGCGTAAATTCTCGCTACGATTCGGTGAATCGACGCCGCGAAGTAGTCGTTCCCCTGTTTCGGTTAAGATAAGAGGTGGTTAAATGAATATGACACAGTATAGTAAGTTATATTTCACCGTTTATTCCAACAACTTATAACGAAGGCAGTTACGCTGGTGCGTATGTACGAGATTTTTTTTTTATTTATTTGTTGAAATTATAATCAATTCTCGCGTTGAGAATATGTACGAGATGAATGAGTGACTGATCTGTGGGTGTGTCCTACCCGGTGGAAGGATATTGACCGTTCGAAGGATGTGAAATCAGAACTGTCTTGGGAGACGATGCTGTCTCGGAGGAAAGCTAAGGATGGGTGTGTCTAGCGCACGGGACCATCGGATTTGTTGGTGACCATCTTAGTTAGGAGAGTGAAGGAAGTGACTTCGTTGTTAATTGGTTAACGAAGGGTTTTAACCGCCCTCGAGAGAAAGTGGTTAGTGGGAGGAAAGTTGCAGCATACGTGAGAAAAACTAACTTTCCCTTGTCCAGTCGGGGTAGACAATAGTCTTTAGAAATTCTTCGGAAACAGACGTTTGTTTGGTTTGAAGGACCTTTTCTAGGAAATCTATGAGATTTATGGAAGGTACTTGAAACTATGGAGGATACGCTGCGAGTATCCGGTGACATCTGGTTGCCATATTGCTCGCGGTGCGACGTAACAAAATAGAATAGAAAGAAATTTGTAAAATTTAGTTGAATGTTACTAAGAGATACGCGATTTATCGATGGAAAGAAAGAAGAGAAATATTCACTCGTCGAAAGCTTTGTAGAACAACGTTTACTTCGCAGATGTAGAACATTTATTTCGGTTACCTATCGGTTGTATCGTTATCGACTTGCCAATCATGAAACGCAGACGCCACCGGCCAGTTTATTCAATAATAAATTATCTGACGCGTCGATTGATCACGAACACATGCTGTCCACGAAATTGAATTATGTTCCAATCTCTGCATTATAATGTTTATATATATGTTTATGTTTATATATATGTTTTGTAAGGATTCGTTTAGTCGTAAATATCGTTTAGTCGTAAAACAGAATTTTTACACTCAACTCGATTCGCGTAATGGAAATCATAAAATTAACAAAGGACAATTGCAGTTAGATTTAGGATTAAGATTAAGTGCAGTTAGATTTAAGATTTAGATTAAGATTAGGTAAGTGGCGAATAATGGCTCGTATAATTGATTCTTCTCTCCTTCTTTGAGGACATCTTCGCCGCTCTATAGCTTCTTTATTGTTGCAAGTGTGTAACCTTATTTTGTATAAATTAGATCAGTAACGAGGATTTAAAACGAGGATTAATTTAACAATAGCATATGAATTCTTTTCATTGAGATTTTCACACGAGAAACTGATCAGCCTTGTGAAAAATATAAAATTAATATAAAATTCCTCGATTTAATTATTTAAGTATATAATTAATATTCAGCATGCTAAAAAACGAACGATCTATTTTTCCAAATTTGCAATTATCTATTGCAAGGAATTGCAAAAAGTCACAGGCTCCAAGGTAAATTTTCAAAAGCGTTTGTAATTGTTTTCTGTTATTTTTCTCTGTGCTTGAATTTATGAAGGTGATCAGCGTGGCTCCTGAGCAAATTAAGCTAACAGAATGAAATACTTTCAGTATACAATTTCAATATTTTAATATATGATTACAGAATTTCAATATTGAAATTTAAATTATTATTTAGTGTTACGCCGTAAATAATATCAATGATACTTATTACGTAAAGTACGAAATACAAATCAACGTATATTATTGAAACTCTAAAATTGAGTAACTATTGCTGTACCAAGAATACTAATTAAGAGTTAATCGCATGGATCTGCCTGAGTGACTAAGGAATTTAACAATAGAAGATTTTTAATCGAACTTCTCTTTCAAGCTGAGTTGACCGTGATTCAACTCACGAACATCGGAGAGGAAAAGTCGTAACAGTCTTACAGTTTCGATCCACTTTCATCTCTTTTCGAGGGGGTACTCGCGATTCGCGGCTGCTTCGAGAACTTCCTGCTGGTTCATCCATTGAACCTCTTTCTTCGGCGTTCTTTCAATCCCTCGTCTTCCATAGACAAGTCGTAAATCTTTCGAAAACTATTAGCTTGTCCAAAAAGTTTCTTTCGTTTTATGAGGAAATAATAGACGCACAACGTTTTTTTGTTTTATATTATTTTGTCGAATTACGTACGATCCAATTTGTTCTGTTGAGATAAATTTCACAGACTTGGTTTTACGTTTGTACGAAGGTGCATCGTTGTAAAAGACACGCTTGCGAAAGAAAGACACTTTCCGGACAACCTAATACTTTCTCTGTTCGTAAAAATTCTGTTCTACGTTTATTTCGTTCTTTCATATTAAAAGAAAGCGATACTGATCGATAAGTTACTTGATACCGTTTAGTATGTGTAACTGGTTAAAGTATAGTACAACTGGTTCTTACGAGTTTCGTAGCATTCAAATATTTAGTGTGTCTCATTAATCGTACTATAAAGGATAAGGTAAAATTTTCTACGTGAAGAAATAAATCGAAAATGTATAATTTTACAATGTACATTTTAAAATGTACAATTTTATCCTACGACGTTCTTCTTTTTGGAGAAGATAGATTTGAAATACTTTACGTCAGAAATTTATAAAGGTTATACGTTTGACAAAATCTGTTGCTTCGCTGAAAATAATACTTGGTAGGATATTCTGTCAGCCAATTTTTTTAAGAATTTTTACGATTTTGTTGTCTCAGAGTCATAACTTTACAATGCTACAACTATACACAATTGCTTCATTACGATATATGGGATACTTGTATAATCAATTATAATCATGAAGATAAAGAGTAGTAAATGGCATAATTGAAAAACACGATTTTGTTAATGTAACTTTATCGAATAATGTTAAAAAATGACTAGAAGTGATATTAATAAGTAACTTTTAAAAATATCTGAAACGAAGATTAATGGAAATGCAGTATATATATCGAAATAAAAAATATTGAAAAGTCCTCTGAGCTGTCTTGTTATTTTATAAATTTTTATTATAGATACTATACGAATTTCCAACTATGCGAATAATTTTCCCATTTAATTTAGGAAAAGTTTCATAAACCAAATATATTTCATTACGGTATATTTAACTCTATTTAATTGCATTTACCTATATTTAGCTATGTTTAATATAGAACACCTGCGTCCCATATATAATATAGTTTATATGTAAATATAATACAGCTTCATTGACGGTATCCAAAAATTTTTTTTTAGGCACGGATTGGCTTGGTCTTTGATCAGAACGTCGGCTATTATACTCGATAAATTTTCATTATCCCTCGTGTCATCAATTTCGCGGCACGGAAATTCATCGTTGCTCGAACCACGCGAAAAATATCCAGGCCAAAGGAACGAACGAGAGAGAGAGAGGGGGGGGGGCAGGAGGAAATGGAAGAAGAAAATTGCGAGAGAAATAAAAGGGAGGAGACCGAAAAGAGAGCTGTTCGTATTAGGTCGGTGAGGTACGTATAGACGACTTTGAAGTGGGTACATGAATAAAAAATATGCCGCTAACACGCGTCGACCTATTTCGGCTTCTTTCTTCTTACTTTCTTGTAACCATGAATATTAAAACGCGTATAGTTCGTGAAATGTTAAGGGCCAGTTATCGAGTAGAAATTTTTAAGGAATTAATCGATACATCGATTCTGTTTTGTCTTTCGCTTTTCTTACGAATTTCAATAACTTTGAAGGAAAGCAATCTCTCGTTTATATTTAAATTTAATTAGAAGCATCGTAATTTAGACAAAAATTATGTTCCATTATGTAATATGGAAAAACGTGTAAAATATTCGAGGAATAGTACTCGATATAATATTATCCAGTGCTATTATCGAGTATTATTTAAATTATATCTATAAAAATATTAATTTGCATATTCAACCTACAGCATAAGCGATATACAAAAGTATTAGAATACAAAAACATTAAGGGATTAATAAACATGAAAGTTTATATTATGAAATAATTCATCTCTTCTAGGTGATGCTTTTAATATGTTATTAATCATGTCAAGTACTGTTTTATTATTATGTTATGAGATGTAAATGGTGGCTGGGAATGACAGGGGATGAATGGGACTATATCATTGAGCAGAACATTTTGATAAGTTACGACAAGAGGTATTTATAACTTCCAGCACTAAGTAATAGTACAGTAATGCATGGGAAAGATAAAATGATGAACATTGTATTTTTCTCATTGTACCTTAGAAGTTTGAACAGTGTTTATGATTTTTTTAAATGACCAATATACGTAATCGACATATACAATTCAAAATTCTTTCTAAAATCTAAATGTAAGCACAAACACTTGCGTCTATCAAAAATGTCAAACTTCTGATGAAGATTCTTTCCACAAGTGAAACACAAGCGAGGAATTGAAACTTTCATTTCACTTTCCAATCCTAAACTTCACTTTTCATTCACTGCCAGAGCAACAAGTTCAGAGGATTCATTCATGCCTCGAAACAGTAGAAAGTAGGGGAAAAAGAGCGGGCACAAAGTGGGACAAAGGACACGTATAAATTAGAATATATTCATTTTGCTACGATTACTGCACAGAAAATAATCGATTCGAACTGACCAGCAGTCTCCTCGTATTTAAATTGCTACAATCAATCAGATCAAATAAAAAAGAATCGGACAAAGCTAAGGAAAGGACCGAAGACGCACAAAAATCAGAATAAATTTTATAATTATTCGATAGACAATGATCGAGCGAAACTCAACGTCGATGGTCTTGCGTATAAATTCAATAAAGGATGGACGATGCAAATTTATCAACAGTATCCTCGCATAAAAGTTCCTCACCTTTTTGACCAAGTAAGAAACCACGCGAAATGAAGAAAAGAAATTACACACAGAAATAAATTAGAATGATTTCTTGTAACTACATTTAGCGTCACGATGATTTCATAGAAGATATAGTGGATTTAAACTCACCGATGTCACCGAACTCAATGTCTTCACGTTGGAATTCCACCCTTTCGAGCAGGTTGGATGAACACTCGTATGGAGCGCAACTGGTACTGAGCTGTGGCGAAACTAAGCTCCTGGTGCTCCCTCTCCACCACTTGTTCGCTTGCCAGCAGTTTCCAGCTATGTCGAGCACGATGCGCAACCTCGAATATTTATGCAACCCTCCCCACCAGCAGGACGAGCTGTTCGAAACGAAAATTGTTTCAGGACTCGGAAGGTTTTCCCCTTCTCTTCCGACATTCACCTATCCGCGCTTCGGCTCGTTTCCTCCCCAGCCACTGACAAATCTTTTCTCATGCAAATAAACGAACGATTGGTATTTTGAACGCGGAACTCCCGTGGTTGGCTTAGTAGAGTTAAATATGGGAGGGACTTCAGGTTTGTTGACGTCAGGTACGTTCCTTGATGCGTGATGGTAATTTTAGACTGACGCAAATTGTTCTTCTTGGGCTGCTTGTTTTCGCAAATAAACTTTTATGATTGACGAAAGCGCAAAATGAGATTTCGGGGAAGGGGGAGGTCTGTAGAATTTTGAACATAATTGAAAAATGTAGGTATTTCATAATTTTATGGACAGGATGTATATGGAATGGATGTGGATGGTAACTGATGGTACAAGCGGAAAGGGGGTGGAAGAAGTCGAAAATATAGAATAAAAATTTTTTTCTTAATTTTTCCATCGAGACAACGATCTACAGTGAGATCCGTTATAACGAGATAAGATTCAAAGTTGATTTTCTCGAAAACAAAGCCTCGAACGAAAGATTTTTATTCTATATTTTCTTTTTTCGCGTAAAATCACCCCCTTTCCGCTTGTACCACCAGTTACCAACCACCCTGTATATTCGTACGTGAAGCTAGTCTAAAGTCTATTATTATAAATACTAAATGTACAGAAAATCGGTTAGGTGTTCGAACTGTAAGACATATCCAAGTAAAATCATATATCTAAAAAGACGAGATTCTATGTTTTTTGTTTCGAGGAAATAGGAATAATTTCTGAATTTCGCCACTGGTAATTAGTGGTACACATAGTTGGTAAAAACAAATCAAACAGATGTTATATTCAAATACGATTGCTCACGTGCAGCGGATGCCTCGCAGCCGCAGTAGAGCGTGCCTGTCTATGGTCAGACGCGTGCAAACAGGCGGAAACACAAATTAACAGTAACAGCTTAATCTTAAATCTTCCTACACCTTAACACATCGTTATAATTCCACGTATTTGCTCTTTCGAGTTCTCATTTATTCTATTAAAAAGTTTCTTTAAAATTCTGATCACTGAATTAATTGATTATACATAATCTATAAAATTTAATTTTTTTTTTTTGTAACCATCAAAAAACACGATGTCTATGTTAAAATACCGTTAGGCAAAAAACAGTTTCTGCGACCATTATCATCGTTATCATGCGAACATAGTCTCATGGTAATATACCTCTCGCATTTGCATAAAAAGGCATTTTTAATATTTATCTAATATTATAAATATTTATGATGAATTTCTTTTTTTGCAGTAATCTGCTTCAGAAAACCTTACGTTACTTATTTATCAAAAATTCCTGATTTAAAGACGTGGTACTCCGTTACGAACATTCTTCGTTCACTCGACGAAATCCTTACACTTCCAAAATTATAAATCAGAGAATAAAAATATTTCATCTGTCGGAGATGAAAGAACACCGGAGCCTTTGGAACTTTGGATAACCCCGCAACATTGTAACCTAGAGTCTACTATAGCAGTAATTAAACAATTGTAGTTATTTAATCCGATTGTAATTGTTCGAGATTGGTGATAGTGAGCTCTGGGTGACAGTCTGTCGCCCAACGTAGCCGAGGCCAAGGGATGAACGCTTTGTTTAACAAAGGTATGGAGTAATCCTATAACTCAAAAGCTTAAAATCCTATAGCTTAAAAGAAATATTCGTGGCGACACGTGACAGTAAATATTCCAACGGTTTTTGTCCCGTGGCTCGCCACGCGCAGACCCTATTCCTGGAGTAAGATAATTGCCAGATGTCGATGCGTCTCCACAGTACATGTTCAGCTAGCTCGAGGGCTCGTTATAAATCTTAAGATTTAGTCAACTAAAGTCCATCAAACAAACAAACAATCTTTGTCCCCACTACGGGAAAACAGGAGAGACCAATTTTTCAACGAGCGGCGTCTCCCACTAGCAACTTCCCCTCGAAAACAGCCAGCATCTTTTTCTAACCACCGGTATAGAGATTGACCAATTAGCGACAACGACAATTTCCCTTACTTTCTGAACGGAGGCTTTTCTCGACGAATCCGATCTCGTGTCCTTAGATACGCCCCAATATAGTTTTCCTCCGTGGTATCATCGGGACGGGAAAGTCATTCTCGCTCGCGATCTCATCGACTAAAGAGTAACATCTTCGCGATCAGTGGTTATTTCACGTTTTAACCAGACTTAGACTTTGTGAGTACGTCCTTTTGTCATCCCGTTGGCCGCGGCTACGTTGGGCGACAGACTGTCGCCTCGAGCCAGAGCTCACTATTACCTATCTCGAACAATTACAATCGGATTGAATAACTACAATTGTTTAATTACTGTTTTAGTAGACTCTAGGTTACAATGTTGCGGGGTTATCCAAAGTTCCAAAGGCTCCGGTGTTCTTTTATCTCCGTCAGGTGTTCTTTCATCTCCGACACATCGATTTCCAATTTGTCTTAAATAGATCGATAAAATCGCGAAGGTGAATATTTTTATGGTCCACGAATATAATTCCAATCGAATTGCCATGAATATTTGATCCATCAATCGCGTGAAGGTACTTGTAACTCACGCTGGGATGATCCGCGTGAGCGAATTCATCATCACGCGAGATTCCCTCGCAACGCGTTTTCATGTAACGCTATATCCATCGCGTAAACGTGGCCACGTGAACAGGCGAAGGCGGCGAGTGTACGTTAAATATTATGCCGTAGTTGGGTTGGTTAATTGGTCAGAGCAAGCCAGTTAGTTTCATTACGTTATCTCCATCTTCGTGGGTTTCGCACAATGGAGGCCTCTTCCAGTATCGGGGCCACTAGGCCTGCGTGCATTCTAGAGCCTCTTTATCCGAACGAGACCGATTCCTCGATCGAATTCTATCGTTCTCCATAGTTTCCTACTTTCTTTTTCGTATTTTTCATATTTCGATGAGACATGGATTTTAGTAAATGATTTTTTGACGTATTAGTATGACGTATTACGTAAATAATTTGGAATTTCTTATGTAAACTATAACTGGTGCATAAACACGTTGCGTAAACTTGGCTTAATTACTGGTTTGTGATAATTCATATGTTCTAATTTTACCGATGAAAATTATATCATCCAGAAAATATGACATTCAAACGCTGATTTCAATGACTGCATCTTCCGAGATGACAGACAACCGTCTGTGTAACTTAAGAACATTTTTTTAGATATAGCGCGAGTTTGAGCTAATTCTGACTGCGAACTGAAGCAATTAGTTATACATATCGTAGCAAATATTTATTGTTTAATATCCACTATTACACTACACACTGTACGATGCGAACAATCGGATGAATTTCCAACTCAATAGCAGTATTGTTTAATCTTAAAGCTGATACAAACGTATTACACATATCGCTGACGTAGTCGACTGCATATGTGCATAGATGAAGTATTATGACAGAATTACCGATACGTATTATGCGAGGATAGGGAACACCATTGGAAATGTCATTGCATGTTAAGAATAACATTATATTGCGACAAAGAAAAGGCATCTATAAGAAATGAGCAGAATTACACAAGCAAAAGCTACATAAATCTCAGATGTATCAAATAAATTCCTTAAAACATGTACGATGAATATATTACGAACACTCTTAAAAAAAGTTCTTTTCAATAAGCTTGAACGCATAATTTTTCGATTCTATTTCCCAGTCCCTCTCATATAACCTCTTTTCCAACATACAACTAAACTACTCAATCTTCCATTTCCTAGCCCGACTTGTAAACTGTTTCCCAGCTTCTCTACAAGCCTCTCTTCCATCGTATAACCCTCTTCAGTCCTCTTTTTCGATCAGACTTTACTCGAATACAAAAATGCTTATCGTGACAACACATCGTTATACTATTCGCGTGAGAATCAAATTTGATCAAGGATATTTATGTAAATTTACACCTTCGTGTATCAAAGACATTATTTAGATGAGAGAAAAAAAGAAAAAATATGTCAAAAGGCAAAGTTTATACTTTAATGAATGATCAACGAAATAGATTGTAAGCAGAAATTTGTTTATTTACCAAATATTCTGGAACATTATAAAGAATACATTTTTGTATATTAGGAGCGTCTTACGGATTTTCTCGTTTCTAAATTTCCTATAGATGAATTTCCACACTAATGTTCTATCTATGCACATTAATGTCTCAATGAAAATTAATATTTTTACATTAGGTAGGTATTAGGAGAGTATTAATTAAAGAAATGTTGAGATTAACAAGAATAAATTATGCAAAAGATCGCTATGAAGAACGACATCTTTTTATGTAGCACCGAATCTATCGAAAAATAGAATATTTTGCAGTAGTGATTTTTATTCAAAGCTTCTCTAGTTTCTCAAAAATGCATAGAATGTACGTTGCATAACCATCTATCAACCACGCGTAATAAGTATATGGTAGATAGTAGCAACGACAATATGGAACAAGTTTACTATAGAAAATTAGATCTCCTCGTAGAGGATCGTGCGTTTTAAAAATCACAATGCTTTCGACATTCGTTGAATGTTCTCATCGAAAGCCTTTTCAACTGCCCGCGAACGTTTAAAAATCCACACAATCTAATAATCGATTCGAGTCAGTGAATAACGAAGATCATAACTTTATCTTGCATTTTTCGATCGAAAAAAGAAAAGAAGCAAAGAAGGTGAACGTAACGAAAAAGAATAAAGAGGATAAGAAGCGCGTGCACGAGAATTGCGCGAGCTTCGAAAGATCGTGGAGGGTGTAACGTCAATTCATATCAGAGATCAGGCCACACACCACGGACAGGATGGCACCCAGATGTCTGCATATCCTTGGCGCGCACCCTCAATAGTCTTAAGTGCCCACCAGAGGGCCTTGGCATTTTTATAGTTAAGGTCCTTCGGACCAAGCGAGTATTTCCTGTCTTAAATTTCCCTTTACGTTTATTGTCTACCACGTGTTAGCTTAGAAAGTTGGTTTTCTCCACATCTGGTATGTGCCGTTGGCAACTTTCTCGCGAGGGCGGCTAAAACCCTTCCTGGTCCACCAACCGTCCTATTATCCAATCGGAGATGGTGTCTACTGCCCTCACTTCCTTAACCAAAATTGTCATCAACAAATCCGAGAGTCCCGTGTCCTTAGACACACCCACCCCTAGCTTTCCTCAGACACAGTATCGTCAGTAAAACTTCACTTATTCTGTATCCTTAGAATAGTCAACATATCTATGTCGGTCTCTACTCTTATAAGTCGCGTACTTAATGTATTGTTGTAACTAAGTCTTACATAACGTGGTTGAAGTGAATTGTGATTTATGTTAATTCAGTGCGTGTTACATTGTGATTGCTGAATTCATAATGAAGGTTGATTAAAACCAAGTAAATAGTTGTGTTACGACTCGACTATATTTTATTTTCACCGACCAACCCAAAAATTACGTGACATTTTGGCGATCCTGCCAGGATCCATCAGCTTCGAGAAAACGAAATTACGCATTTCGGGCTACGGTCAACTTCGAAGATTGAGGATCAACGGACCACAGCAACAGAGCAGACACCTCTGATGTTTCGACAAAGGAACACCGCAACGGCACCTTTCCTACGGGCTAAACGATCAAGGTGAGCGAACGCTGAACTCTTTTGTCAAATAGCACAGACAGTACAAGTAGTATAACAATGGCAACGCCACAAGAAAGTAATACCGAAATGGTTGACGCCGCTTTAACTAGTAGTGGGATAGACCCAACAGTTAGAGCTATAATAGACGCATGGCAGAAAGAGAGCGAGAGATCCACGCAACGATTTAACCAACTCGAAGCAGAGATCCCACGAATAAGCGATAAGTTAGCAAACATGCAAATGAGAAACGGATCAGAAGCCAGCTCCCTGAGCTTCCGAGAACCCCCTCCAATGACTCAGCCACCCCAATCACCCGAGGGCAGAGCGTTCCTCCAACGTTCTACGCAACCAGAGCTTAAAGCTACAGATGCAATAAGATGTATATCATCACTCAACGGCGAAGATGATATAGGAGTGGAAGAATTCGTTAGAGAAGTCGAAGAGATGAGGGTAATGTGCAGCGAACAGTACTTACTGCTTAGAATGATTAAGACTGAGAGAATTTCGGGAAAAGCAGCTATGGCAATACGTAGTGTGCACATTTCAGAATACGCACACTTATACCAAGCATTACGACAGAACTTAGCGACTCGAACCTCGGTCCGTGAAAACCAGGATCAATTACGAGACACTAGACAAGGGTTTAGTGAAGGCGTACAGAGCTATATTACTCGGTTTAGACGAGCCTACAATGAATTACAGCACAGCATTACTAATGAATACCCAGATGAAATGAACAGACGCGCCGTGAGCGACAGAATCTTGAAAGACTCGATAACGGACTTTGTTCGCGGATTAAAATTAGAAATAGGACAAATGCTACTGACCACTCCGCCGCAGAATTTTATTGAAGCCGAGAAACGCGCCATCGAAATCGAAAGATACTTTCATGAGCACAGAACCCGTAAGGAACGGACCATTCGCCCCGATAATCGACCACGACCAGTAGAAAATTTCACGTCCACACCGCCCAGAGCGATTCAAAATGGTTTCTCCCAACAACCTAAAACGGCCTTTCGACGAGCACCGTTAGAGGAACGAGCCCAGGTACAATGTTTCAAGTGCAAACGCTTTGGACACAGATCAAACCAATGTCCAAATCTTCGAACACCAGGCCTACAACAACGAGCACCCCTAATCAACTTCGTCCAGATGGAAACGAAAGAATCAGGATCAATGCAACTACAGGAGAACTACCCACAGTGCTCCTTGGACCAGCCGGACAACCGAAACGAACATTTCATGTCGACTCAGGGGCAGGAATCAACCTGCTCAAGCGAAAATGGACAGCAAGAACAGAACCGGTACCTGTGAAGAAATTCACAATGGGACACTCTGAATTCGAAACTTCCGAACGCGTCATTATAGATCTGTTTGACAAAAAGATAGACTTTCATATAATAGATGATGATTTTCCGCTATTCGAAGATGGAATATTAGGTTTCCCCGCATTACGACAGTTTAAATTCAATCTTTCCAACAACAGATTAAAACTAAATAATAATACTATTTTGTTACAACCGGCGACGACCATATCACCTGGGCAAGCCATATCAAAGACAGTGTACCTAGAAGGAAAACCGACTCCAGTATGCTTTATCAATGGTGGTGAGTCCAACTTAAAAATCACTAATTGCATCGAAAATTCCAACACCTACAATCAAATTTCTACATTCAGAGATCTAGTTAGACTTTCACATATAGAAAAGGCTCTCAGAGAACCAATTGAAAAGATATTACTTTACTGTTTGGACGTCTTCAATCTCGAAACAGAACTCTTACCGTGCACTTCACTTGCTAAACATACAATTACCCTAAAAGAGAACAAAATCATAAACACTAAATCCTACCGACCCCCTGAATGCCACAAAACAGAAATTAGGCGACAGATGGACGAAATGCTTAGAAAAAACATTATAGAACCTTCCGACTCTCCATATAATTCCCCAGTATGAGTTGTACCAAAGAAACAGGACGCCTCGGGAAAACAGAAATGGAGAATTGTAACTGACTTCAGAAAAATTAACGAACTTACAGACCAAGACGCATATCCACTGCCCGACATAGATGACATAATATCGCAGTTAGGAAACGCAAAATTCTTTTCCGCCCTAGACTTATCCTCGGGATTCCACCAAATTCCTATGGATCCCAAATCAAAGAAGTACACTGCATTTAGCACACCACAAGGACATTACCATTATAATCGAATGCCGTTTGGATTCAAAAACGCGCCAGCGACATTTCAAAGAATGATGGACACTGCACTTCGCGGACTTATTAATAAACATTGCTTTGCATATTTGGACGATATTATTATTTTTGGTCAATCGATAGAAGAACACAACCAAAACCTAGCTATCGTTTTACAAAGACTTAGGGAATTGGGGCTGAAACTACAGCCAGATAAGTGCGAATTTTTAAAGCCCGAATTGGAATACCTCGGACATACCGTAACAAGTGAGGGAGTAAAACCCAATCCGAATAAAATAGAAGCAGTAAAAAACTTTAGACAACCTAAGAACCCAACAGAAGTAAAATCTTTCCTCGGGCTAGCAGGTTATTACAGAAAATTTATTCTTACCCCTTACGGACCTCACGAAAAAGGACACGCCATTCCACTGGACCGACAGAACACAACTCAGCTTCGATACGTTAAAAGAAAGATTATGCCAAGCACCGGAACTAAAATATCCCGACTACACAAAAACATTTACGTTGACAACGGACGCCAGTAACGAAGGTTTAGGAGGGATCCTTTCAAAGACGGGCACCCTTGTTGCTTCATTTCGAGAACATTAAACCCTCCTGAACGAAATTATACAACGACGGAAAAAGAATTATTAGCTATCGTTTGGGCAGTTAAAAGACTGAGACAATATTTATTAGGCCGTAAATTCCAAATTCAAACAGACCACCAAGCCCTTAAATGGCTACACAACTGTAAGGAACCCTCAAGCCGACTGATCCGATGGAGATTAAGATTAGAGGAATACGAGTATGACATAGAGTACGTAAAAGGAAAGGAAAACGCGGCCGCTGACGCCCTATCCAGAGTACACGCGATAACACAAACTGACGTTTTATTAAAACAATTCAAAGACTGGGAAAAATCAGAAGAAATACCAAAATTATTAAAACTAACACCTAACAAAGACAACTTTTTCCAATTAACAAAACCATATCTAGGCCCATATGACGAAACCGCATGGTTACAGAAAATATCAAACGTACTCAAAACAAATAGAAAGATAGGGATAGGAGACAACAACTTAAACGCACAAGACAAAGCACACATAAAGAGACTTCTTTTGTTTTTCAATGACCAACGCGGCGACATAGAGTTTGCTTACGAGCCAATACAGAGCTTAAGTGACGAAGAGATAGAACAAATACTGAAAGAAAATCATGACTTGATAGGACATCCCGGAATACAAAAGACGTACGACAGAATCAGAGACAAATATAGTATCCCACATCTTATGGACAGAATAAAAACCAGAATAGAAACTTGTGAGACCTGTCAAACCGCAAAAATGACTAGGATTCGACCCAAAGAAGAACCATGTATAACCGACACACCATTGGAACCCAATGACAAGATAGCCATGGATATACTAGGACCATTGAAGAAAACGAAACGAGGCAATTCCTTTATACTCTCCATTCACGATGAACTCACAAAATACCTTATCCTTGTTCCTATAAAAAACCAACAAACAGAAACTATTTGGAATTCCCTGTTAGACCATTACATATACATATTCTCAGCGCCTAAGAAAATACTGACAGACAGAGGACAAAATTTTATTAGTAGCTTAATGCAAAAATACGAAGAAGCCTTCAAAATAAAACACATTAAAACTACTAGCTTCCACCCCCAAAGTAATGGATCATTAGAGCGAACTCACGCTGTAATAGCAGATATGCTAAAGTGTGTTCAAAGGACTCAGGGGAAGAATGGGACGAACATTTAAATTTTATATGCCTAGCCTACAATACGATGATACACGACTCGACCGGTTATACACCTTTTGAATTGACATTCGGACACAAAGCCAACTTACCCTCGACCATTTCACGAAATCCACAACGCACTTACGCGGACGAAGTAGCATTCAGAAAACGAGAATGGGATTCTAGACTTTCGAAAGCTCGCGACCAATTGATTAGGAGTAAACAAAGATATCAAAGGGATCAGAGACGACGAATAATAAAACCCCAGTCAATATTTAAAGAAGGGGATAGAGTCTTAATACACAACGACCATAAAGAGCATAAATTAGACATAGAGTGGCTAGGACCCTACACCAGGAGAGAGTTAAAACACCGTATTATGAGGTTTTAATAGAAGGTAATATCAAGAAAATTAATGGAAACCGGTTAAAACCTTATTTTCCAGGACGGGCTTCATAACTATAATATACTTAGGCAACACGCAAACAACAACCTTACCGGAAAAGCCAATTGACCTAGAGATAATCCGCAGAAACACTGAGATTTTAGAGGACCAAAATCAATCTAAGAAGGGGGGTATGTAACGTCAATTCATATCAGAGATCAGGCCACACACCACGGACAGGATGGCACCCAGATGTCTGCATATCCTTGGCGCGCACCCTCAATAGTCTTAAGTGCCCACCAGGGGGCCTTGGCATTTTTATAGTCAAGGTCCTTCGGACCAAGCGAGTATTTCCTGTCTTAAATTTCCCTTTACGTTTATTGTCTACCGCGTGTTAGCTTAGAAAGTTGGTTTTCTCCACATCTGGTATGTTCCGTTGGCAACTTTCTCGCGAGGGCGGCTAAAACCCTTCCTGGTCCACCAACCGTCCTATTATCCAATCGGAGATGGTGTCTACTGCCCTCACTTCCTTAACCAAAATTGTCATCAACAAATCCGATAGTCCCGTGTCCTTGGACACACCCACCCCTAGCTTTCCTCAGACACAGTATCGTCAGTAAAACTTCACTTATTCTGTATCCTTAGAATAGTCAACATATCTATGTCGGTCTCTTATAAGTCGCGTACTTAATGTATTGTTGTAACTAAGTCTTACATAACGTGGTTGGGGTGAATTGTGATTTATGTTAATTCAGTGCGTGTTACATTGTGATTGCTGAATTCATAATAAAGGTTGATTAAAACCAAGTAAATAGTTGTGTTACGACTCAACTATATTTTATTTCCACCGACCAACCCAAAAATTACGTGACATTTTGGCGATCCTGCCAGGATCCATTAGCTTCGAGAAAACGAAATTACGCATTTCGGGCTACGGTCAACTTCGAAGATTGAGGATCAACGGACCACTGCAACAGAGCAGACACCTCTGACGTTTCGACAAAGGAACACCGCAACGGCACCTTTCCTACGGGCTAAACGATCAAGGTGAGCGAACGCTAAACTCTTTTGTCAAATAGCACAGACAGTACAAGTAGTATAACAATGGCAACGCCACAAGAAAGTAATACCGAAATGGTTGACGCCGCTTTAACTAGTAGTGGGATAGACCCAACAGTTAGAGCTATAATAGACGCATGGCAGAAAGAGAGCGAGAGATCCACGCAACGATTTAACCAACTCGAAGCAGAGATCCCACGAATAAGCGATAAGTTAGCAAACATGCAAATGAGAAACGGATCAGAAGCCAGCTCCCTGAGCTTCCGAGAACCCCCTCCAATGACTCAGCCACCCCAATCACCCGAGGGCAGAGCGTTCCTCCAACGTTCTACGCAACCAGAGCTTAAAGCTACAGATGCAATAAGATGTATATCATCACTCAACGGCGAAGATGATATAGGAGTGGAAGAATGCGTTAGAGAAGTCGAAGAGATGAGGGTAATGTGCAGCGAACAGTACTTACTGCTAAGAATGATTAAGACTGAGAGAATTTCGGGAAAAGCAGCTATGGCAATACGTAGTGTGCACATTTCAGAATACGCACACTTATACCAAGCATTACGACAGAACTTAGCGACTCGAACCTCGGTCCGTGAAAACCAGGATCAATTACGAGACACTAGACAAGGGTTTAGTGAAGGCGTACAGAGCTATATTACTCGGTTTAGACGAGCCTACAATGAATTACAGCACAGCATTACTAATGAATACCCAGATGAAATGAACAGACGCGCCGTGAGCGACAGAATCTTGAAAGACTCGATAACGGACTTTGTTCGCGGATTAAAATTAGAAATAGGACAAATACTACTGACCACTCCGCCGCAGAATTTTATTGAAGCCGAGAAACGCGCCATCGAAATCGAAAGATACTTTCATGAGCACAGAACCCGTAAGGAACGGACCATTCGCCCCGATAATCGACCACGACCAGTAGAAAATTTCACGTCCACACCGCCCAGAGCGATTCAAAATGGTTTCTCCCAACAACCTAAAACGGCCTTTCGACGAGCACCGTTAGAGGAACGAGCCCAGGTACAATGTTTCAAGTGCAAACGCTTTGGACACAGATCAAACCAATGTCCAAATCTTCGAACACCAGGCCTACAACAACGAGCACCCCTAATCAACTTCGTCCAGATGGAAACGAAAGAATCAGGATCAATGCAACTACAGGAGAACTACCCACAGTGCTCCTTGGACCAGCCGGACAACCGAAACGAACATTTCATGTCGACTCAGGGGCAGGAATCAACCTGCTCAAGCGAAAATGGACAGCAAGAACAGAACCGGTACCTGTGAAGAAATTCACAATGGGACACTCTGAATTCGAAACTTCCGAACGCGTCATTATAGATCTGTTTGACAAAAAGATAGACTTTCATATAATAGATGATGATTTTCCGCTATTCGAAGATGGAATATTAGGTTTCCCCGCATTACGACAGTTTAAATTCAATCTTTCCAACAACAGATTAAAACTAAATAATAATACTATTTTGTTACAACCGGCAACGACCATATCACCTGGGCAAGCCATATCACAGACAGTGTACCTAGAAGGAAAACCGACTCCAGTATGCTTTATCAATGGTGGTGAGTCCAACTTAAAAATCACTAATTGCATCGAAAATTCCAACACCTACAATCAGATTTCTACATTCAGAGATCTAGTTAGACTTTCACATATAGAAAAGGCTCTCAGAGAACCAATTGAAAAGATATTACTTTACTATTTGGACGTCTTCAATCTCGAAACAGAACTCTTACCGTGCACTTCACTTGCTAAACATACAATTACCCTAAAAGAGAACAAAATCATAAACACTAAATCCTACCGACCCCCTGAATGCCACAAAACAGAAATTAGGCGACAGATGGACGAAATGCTTAGGAAAAACATTATAGAACCTTCCGACTCTCCATATAATTCCCCAGTATGAGTTGTACCAAAGAAACAGGACGCCTCGGGAAAACAGAAATGGAGAATTGTAACTGACTTCAGAAAAATTAACGAACTTACGGACCAAGGCGCATATCCACTACCCGACATAGATGACATAATATCGCAGTTAGGAAACGCAAAATTCTTTTCCGCCCTAGACTTATCCTCGGGATTCCACCAAATTCCTATGGATCCCAAATCAAAGAAGTACACTGCATTTAGCACACCACAAGGACATTACCATTATAATCGAATGCCGTTTGGACTCAAAAACGCGCCAGCGACATTTCAAAGAATGATGGACACTGCGCTTCGCGGACTTATTAATAAACATTGCTTTGCATATTTGGACGATATTATTATTTTTGGTCAATCGATAGGAGAACACAACCAAAACCTAGCTATCGTTTTACAAAGACTTAGGGAATTGGGGCTGAAACTACAGCCAGATAAGTGCGAATTTTTAAAGCCCGAATTGGAATACCTCGGACATACCGTAACAAGTGAGGGAGGAAAACCCAATCCGAAGAAAATAGAAGCAGTAAAAAACTTTAGACAACCTAAGAACCCAACAGAAGTAAAATCTTTCCTCGGGCTAGCAGGTTATTACAGAAAATTTATTCGTAACTTTTCAAAGCTAGCAAAACCCCTTACGGACCTCACGAAAAAGGACACGCCATTCCACTGGACCGACAGAACACAACTCAGCTTCGATACGTTAAAAGAAAGATTATGCCAAGCACCGGTACTAAAATATCCCGACTACACAAAAACATTTACGTTGACAACGGACGCCAGTAACGAAGGTTTAGGAGGGATCCTTTTACAAGACGGGCACCCTTGTGTCTTCATTTCGAGAACATTAAACCCTCCTGAACGAAATTATACAACGACGGAAAAAGAATTATTAGCTATCGTTTGGGCAGTTAAAAGACTGAGACAATATTTATTAGGCCGTAAATTTCAAATTCAAACAGACCACCAAGCCCTTAAATGGCTACACAACTGTAAGGAACCCTCAAGCCGACTGATCCGATGGAGATTAAGATTAGAGGAATACGAGTATGACATAGATTACGTAAAAGGAAAGGAAAACGCGGCCGCTGACGCCCTATCCAGAGTACACGCGATAACACAAACTGACGTTTTATTAAAACAATTCAAAGATTGGGAAAAATCAGAAGAAATACCAAAATTATTAAAACTAACACCTAACAAAGACAACTTTTTCCAATTAACAAAAACATATCTAGGCCCATATGACGAAACCGCATGGTTACAGAAAATATCAAACGTACTCAAAACAACTAGAAAGATAGGGATAGGAGACAACAACTTAAACGCACAAGACAAAGCACACATAAAGAGACTTCTTTTGTTTTTCAATGACCAACGCGACGATATAGAGTTTGCTTACGAGCCAATACAGAGCTTAAGTGACGAAGAGATAGAACAAATACTGAAAGAAAATCATGACTTGATAGGACATCCTGGAATACAAAAGACGTACGACAGAATCAGAGACAAATATAGTATCCCACATCTTATGGACAGAATAAAAACCAGA
>NW_022883829.1:0-20457 GCF_011952255.1 Bombus vosnesenskii
CGTTTGGACTCAAAAACGCGCCAGCGACATTTCAAAGAATGATGGACACTGCGCTTCGCGGACTTATTAATAAACATTGCTTTGCATATTTGGACGATATTATTATTTTTGGTCAATCGATAGAAGAACACAACCAAAACCTAGCTATCGTTTTACAAAGACTTAGGGAATTGGGGCTGAAACTACAGCCAGATAAGTGCGAATTTTTAAAGCCCGAATTGGAATACCTTGGACACATACCGTAACAAGTGAGGGAGTAAAACCCAATCCGAATAAAATAGAAGCAGTAAAAAACTTTAGACAACCTAAGAACCCAACAGAAGTAAAATCTTTCCTCGGGCTAGCAGGTTATTACAGAAAATTTATTCTTACCCCTTACGGACCTCACGAAAAAGGACACGCCATTCCACTGGACCGACAGAACACAACTCAGCTTCGATACGTTAAAAGAAAGATTATGCCAAGCACCGGTACTAAAATATCCCGACTACACAAAAACATTTACGTTGACAACGGACGCCAGTAACGAAGGTTTAGGAGGGATCCTTTCACAAGACGGGCACCCTTGTGTCTTCATTTCGAGAACATTAAACCCTCCTGAACGAAATTATACAACGACGGAAAAAGAATTATTAGCTATCGTTTGGGCAGTTAAAAGACTGAGACAATATTTATTAGGCCGTAAATTCCAAATTCAAACAGACCACCAAGCCCTTAAATGGCTACACAACTGTAAGGAACCCTCAAGCCGACTGATCCGATGGAGATTAAGATTAGAGGAATACGAGTATGACATAGATTACGTAAAAGGAAAGGAAAACGCGGCCGCTGACGCCCTATCCAGAGTACACGCGATAACACAAACTGACGTTTTATTAAAACAATTCAAAGAGTGGGAAAAATCAGAAGAAATACCAAAATTATTAAAACTAACACCTAACAAAGACAACTTTTTCCAATTAACAAAAACATATCTAGGCCCATATGACGACACCGCATGGTTACAGAAAATATCAAACGTACTCAAAACAAATAGAAAGATAGGGATAGGAGACAACAACTTAAACGCACAAGACAAAGCACACATAAAGAGACTTCTTTTGTTTTTCAATGACCAACGCGGCGACATAGAGTTTGCTTACGAGCCAATACAGAGCTTAAGTGACGAAGAGATAGAACAAATACTGAAAGAAAATCATGACTTGATAGGACATCCCGGAATACAAAAGACGTACGACAGAATCAGAGACAAATATAGTATCCCACATCTTATGGACAGAATAAAAACCAGAATAGAAACTTGTGAGACCTGTCAAACCGCAAAAATGACTAGGATTCGACCCAAAGAAGAACCATGTATAACCGACACACCATTGGAACCCAATGACAAGATAGCCATGGATATACTAGGACCATTGAAGAAAACGAAACGAGGCAATTCCTTTATACTCTCCATTCACGATGAACTCACAAAATACCTTATCCTTGTTCCTATAAAAAACCAACAAACAGAAACTATTTGGAATTCCCTGTTAGACCATTACATATACATATTCTCAGCGCCTAAGAAAATACTGACAGACAGAGGACAAAATTTTATTAGTAGCTTAATGCAAAAATACGAAGAAGCCTTCAAAATAAAACACATTAAAACTACTAGCTTCCACCCCCAAAGTAATGGATCATTAGAGCGAACTCACGCTGTAATAGCAGATATGCTAAAGTGTGTTCAAAGGGACTCAGGGGAAGAATGGGACGAACATTTAAATTTTATATGCCTAGCCTACAATACGATGATACACGACTCGACCGGTTATACACCTTTTGAATTGACATTCGGACACAAAGCCAACTTACCTTCGACCATTTCACGAAATCCACAACGCACTTACGCGGACGAAGTAGCATTCAGAAAACGAGAATGGGATTCTAGACTTTCGAAAGCTCGCGACCAATTGATTAGGAGTAAACAAAGATATCAAAGAGATCAGAGACGACGAATAATAAAACCCCAGTCAATATTTAAAGAAGGGGATAGAGTCTTAATACACAACGACCATAAAGAGCATAAATTAGACATAGAGTGGCTAGGACCCTACACCAGGAGAGAGTTAAAACACCGTATTATGAGGTTTTAATAGAAGGTAATATCAAGAAAATTAATGGAAACCGGTTAAAACCTTATTTTCCAGGACGGGCTTCATAACTATAATATACTTAGGCAACACGCAAACAACAACCTTACCGGAAAAGCCAATTGACCTAGAGATAATCCGCAGAAACACTGAGATTTTAGAGGACCAAAATCAATCTAAGAAGGGGGGTATGTAACGTCAATTCATATCAGAGATCAGGCCACACACCACGGACAGGATGGCACCCAGATGTCTGCATATCCTTGGCGCGCACCCTCAATAGTCTTAAGTGCCCACCAGGGGGCCTTGGCATTTTTATAGTTAAGGTCCTTCGGACCAAGCGAGTATTTCCTGTCTTAAATTTCCCTTTACGTTTATTGTCTACCACGTGTTAGCTTAGAAAGTTGGTTTTCTCCACATCTGGTATGTTCCGTTGGCAACTTTCTCGCGAGGGCGGCTAAAACCCTTCCTGGTCCACCAACCGTCCTATTATCCAATCGGAGATGGTGTCTACTGCCCTCACTTCCTTAACCAAAATTGTCATCAACAAATCCGATAGTCCCGTGTCCTTAGACACACCCACCCCTAGCTTTCCTCAGACACAGTATCGTCAGTAAAACTTCACTTATTCTGTATCCTTAGAATAGTCAACATATCTATGTCGGTCTCTACTCTTATAAGTCGCGTACTTAATGTATTGTTGTAACTAAGTCTTACATAACGTGGTTGAAGTGAATTGTGATTTATGTTAATTCAGTGCGTGTTACATTGTGATTGCTGAATTCATAATGAAGGTTGATTAAAACCAAGTAAATAGTTGTGTTACGACTCGACTATATTTTATTTTCACCGACCAACCCAAAAATTACGTGACATTTTGGCGATCCTGCCAGGATCCATCAGCTTCGAGAAAACGAAATTACGCATTTCGGGCTACGGTCAACTTCGAAGATTGAGGATCAACGGACCACAGCAACAGAGCAGACACCTCTGACGTTTCGACAAAGGAACACCGCAACGGCACCTTTCCTACGGGCTAAACGATCAAGGTGAGCGAACGCTGAACTCTTTTGTCAAATAGCACAGACAGTACAAGTAGTATAACAATGGCAACGCCACAAGAAAGTAATACCGAAATGGTTGACGCCGCTTTAACTAGTAGTGGGATAGACCCAACAGTTAGAGCTATAATAGACGCATGGCAGAAAGAGAGCGAGAGATCCACGCAACGATTTAACCAACTCGAAGCAGAGATCCCACGAATAAGCGATAAGTTAGCAAACATGCAAATGAGAAACGGATCAGAAGCCAGCTCCCTGAGCTTCCGAGAACCCCCTCCAATGACTCAGCCACCCCAATCACCCGAGGGCAGAGCGTTCCTCCAACGTTCTACGCAACCAGAGCTTAAAGCTACAGATGCAATAAGATGTATATCATCACTCAACGGCGAAGATGATATAGGAGTGGAAGAATTCGTTAGAGAAGTCGAAGAGATGAGGGTAATGTGCAGCGAACAGTACTTACTGCTAAGAATGATTAAGACTGAGAGAATTTCGGGAAAAGCAGCTATGGCAATACGTAGTGTGCACATTTCAGAATACGCACACTTATACCAAGCATTACGACAGAACTTAGCGACTCGAACCTCGGTCCGTGAAAACCAGGATCAATTACGAGACACTAGACAAGGGTTTAGTGAAGGCGTACAGAGCTATATTACTCGGTTTAGACGAGCCTACAATGAATTACAGCACAGCATTACTAATGAATACCCAGATGAAATGAACAGACGCGCCGTGAGCGACAGAATCTTGAAAGACTCGATAACGGACTTTGTTCGCGGATTAAAATTAGAAATAGGACAAATACTACTGACCACTCCGCCGCAGAATTTTATTGAAGCCGAGAAACGCGCCATCGAAATCGAAAGATACTTTCATGAGCACAGAACCCGTAAGGAACGGACCATTCGCCCCGATAATCGACCACGACCAGTAGAAAATTTCACGTCCACACCGCCCAGAGCGATTCAAAATGGTTTCTCCCAACAACCTAAAACGGCCTTTCGACGAGCACCGTTAGAGGAACGAGCCCAGGTACAATGTTTCAAGTGCAAACGCTTTGGACACAGATCAAACCAATGTCCAAATTTTCGAACACCAGGCCTACAACAACGAGCACCCCTAATCAACTTCGTCCAGATGGAAACGAAAGAATCAGGATCAATGCAACTACAGGAGAACTACCCACAGTGCTCCTTGGACCAGCCGGACAACCGAAACGAACATTTCATGTCGACTCAGGGGCAGGAATCAACCTGCTCAAGCGAAAATGGACAGCAAGAACAGAACCGGTACCTGTGAAGAAATTCACAATGGGACACTCTGAATTCGAAACTTCCGAACGCGTCATTATAGATCTGTTTGACAAAAAGATAGACTTTCATATAATAGATGATGATTTTCCGCTAATAGAAGATGGAATATTAGGTTTCCCCGCATTACGACAGTTTAAATTCAATCTTTCCAACAACAGATTAAAACTAAATAATAATACTATTTTGTTACAACCGGCAACGACCATATCACCTGGGCAAGCCATATCAAAGACAGTGTACCTAGAAGGAAAACCGACTCCAGTATGCTTTATCAATGGTGGTGAGTCCAACTTAAAAATCACTAATTGCATCGAAAATTCCAACACCTACAATCAAATTTCTACATTCAGAGATCTAGTTAGACTTTCACATATAGAAAAGGCTCTCAGAGAACCAATTGAAAAGATATTACTTTACTATTTGGACGTCTTCAATCTCGAAACAGAACTCTTACCGTGCACTTCACTTGCTAAACATACAATTACCCTAAAAGAGAACAAAATCATAAACACTAAATCCTACCGACCCCCTGAATGCCACAAAACAGAAATTAGGCGACAGATGGACGAAATGCTTAGAAAAAACATTATAGAACCTTCCGACTCTCCATATAATTCCCCAGTATGGGTTGTACCAAAGAAACAGGACGCCTCGGGAAAACAAAAATGGAGAATTGTAACTGACTTCAGAAAAATTAACGAACTTACGGACCAAGACGCATATCCACTACCCGACATAGATGACATAATATCGCAGTTAGGAAACGCAAAATTCTTTTCCGCCCTAGACTTATCCTCGGGATTCCACCAAATTCCTATGGATCCCAAATCAAAGAAGTACACTGCATTTAGCACACCACAAGGACATTACCATTATAATCGAATGCCGTTTGGACTCAAAAACGCGCCAGCGACATTTCAAAGAATGATGGACACTGCGCTTCGCGGACTTATTAATAAACATTGCTTTGCATATTTGGACGATATTATTATTTTTGGTCAATCGATAGAAGAACACAACCAAAACCTAGCTATCGTTTTACAAAGACTTAGGGAATTGGGGCTGAAACTACAGCCAGATAAGTGCGAATTTTTAAAGCCCGAATTGGAATACCTCGGACATACCGTAACAAGTGAGGGAGTAAAACCCAATCCGAATAAAATAGAAGCAGTAAAAAACTTTAGACAACCTAAGAACCCAACAGAAGTAAAATCTTTCCTCGGGCTAGCAGGTTATTACAGAAAATTTATTCGTAACTACCCCTTACGGACCTCACGAAAAAGGACACGCCATTCCACTGGACCGACAGAACACAACTCAGCTTCGATACGTTAAAAGAAAGATTATGCCAAGCACCGGTACTAAAATATCCCGACTACACAAAAACATTTACGTTGACAACGGACGCCAGTAACGAAGGTTTAGGAGGGATCCTTTCACAAGACGGGCACCCTTGTTGCTTCATTTCGAGAACATTAAACCCTCCTGAACGAAATTATACAACGACGGAAAAAGAATTATTAGCTATCGTTTGGGCAGTTAAAAGACTGAGACAATATTTATTAGGCCGTAAATTTCAAATTCAAACAGACCACCAAGCCCTTAAATGGCTACACAACTGTAAGGAACCCTCAAGCCGACTGATCCGATGGAGATTAAGATTAGAGGAATACGAGTATGACATAGAGTACGTAAAAGGAAAGGAAAACGCGGCCGCTGACGCCCTATCCAGAGTACACGCGATAACACAAACTGACGTTTTATTAAAACAATTCAAAGATTGGGAAAAATCAGAAGAAATACCAAAATTATTAAAACTAACACCTAACAAAGACAACTTTTTCCAATTAACAAAAACATATCTAGGCCCATATGACGAAACCGCATGGTTACAGAAAATATCAAACGTACTCAAAACAACTAGAAAGATAGGGATAGGAGACAACAACTTAAACGCACAAGACAAAGCACACATAAAGAGACTTCTTTTGTTTTTCAATGACCAACGCGACGATATAGAGTTTGCTTACGAGCCAATACAGAGCTTAAGTGACGAAGAGATAGAACAAATACTGAAAGAAAATCATGACTTGATAGGACATCCCGGAATACAAAAGACGTACGACAGAATCAGAGACAAATATAGTATCCCACATCTTATGGACAGAATAAAAACCAGAATAGAAACTTGTGAGACCTGTCAAACCGCAAAAATGACTAGGATTCGACCCAAAGAAGAACCATGTATAACCGACACACCATTGGAACCCAATGACAAGATAGCCATGGATATACTAGGACCATTGAAGAAAACGAAACGAGGCAATTCCTTTATACTCTCCATTCACGATGAACTCACAAAATACCTTATCCTTGTTCCTATAAAAAACCAACAAACAGAAACTATTTGGAATTCCCTGTTAGACCATTACATATACATATTCTCAGCGCCTAAGAAAATACTGACAGACAGAGGACAAAATTTTATTAGTAGCTTAATGCAAAAATACGAAGAAGCCTTCAAAATAAAACACATTAAAACTACTAGCTTCCACCCCCAAAGTAATGGATCATTAGAGCGAACTCACGCTGTAATAGCAGATATGCTAAAGTGTGTTCAAAGGGACTCAGGGGAAGAATGGGACGAACATTTAAATTTTATATGCCTAGCCTACAATACGATGATACACGACTCGACCGGTTATACACCTTTTGAATTGACATTCGGACACAAAGCCAACTTACCTTCGACCATTTCACGAAATCCACAACGCACTTACGCGGACGAAGTAGCATTCAGAAAACGAGAATGGGATTCTAGACTTTCGAAAGCTCGCGACCAATTGATTAGGAGTAAACAAAGATATCAAAGAGATCAGAGACGACGAATAATAAAACCCCAGTCAATATTTAAAGAAGGGGATAGAGTCTTAATACACAACGACCATAAAGAGCATAAATTAGACATAGAGTGGCTAGGACCCTACACCATTGAGAGAGTTAAAACACCGTATTATGAGGTTTTAATAGAAGGTAATATCAAGAAAATTAATGGAAACCGGTTAAAACCTTATTTTCCAGGACGGGCTTCATAACTATAATATACTTAGGCAACACGCAAACAACAACCTTACCGGAAAAGCCAATTGACCTAGAGATAATCCGCAGAAACACTGAGATTTTAGAGGACCAAAATCAATCTAAGAAGGGGGGTATGTAACGTCAATTCATATCAGAGATCAGGCCACACACCACGGACAGGATGGCACCCAGATGTCTGCATATCCTTGGCGCGCACCCTCAATAGTCTTAAGTGCCCACCAGGGGGCCTTGGCATTTTTATAGTTAAGGTCCTTCGGACCAAGCGAGTATTTCCTGTCTTAAATTTCCCTTTACGTTTATTGTCTACCACGTGTTAGCTTAGAAAGTTGGTTTTCTCCACATCTGGTATGTTCCGTTGGCAACTTTCTCGCGAGGGCGGCTAAAACCCTTCCTGGTCCACCAACCGTCCTATTATCCAATCGGGGATGGTGTCTACTGCCCTCACTTCCTTAACCAAAATTGTCATCAACAAATCCGATAGTCCCGTGTCCTTAGACACACCCACCCCTAGCTTTCCTCAGACACAGTATCGTCAGTAAAACTTCACTTATTCTGTATCCTTAGAATAGTCAACATATCTATGTCGGTCTCTTATAAGTCGCGTACTTAATGTATTGTTGTAACTAAGTCTTACATAACGTGGTTGGAGTGAATTGTGATTTATGTTAATTCAGTGTGTGTTACATTGTGATTGCTGAATTCATAATAAAGGTTGATTAAAACCAAGTAAATAGTTGTGTTACGACTCAACTATATTTTATTTTCACCGACCAACCCAAAAATTACGTGACAAGGGCATCGTTAATGACCCACTCTAAGTGGCGAAGAATTACACGCTGGCACGCTCTCCACGTACCCTGATCGAATGCAGGGCGTCTAAAATGCTGAACTACGTCCGCAAGTTTTGTTATCGTTGCCAGAGCGAGGTGACAGAGCTTTAGTGCAAGGTTAGTCGGCGATGAGTGAAGTGGCAATCCTCTGCATGGCCATTATTCTTCGGTGGCGGCTAGGACCAGAAAGGATTTCGTTCGAATTCCTGTCGTGAGTACATTGCTTCATCGGTACATTGGATGGAATATTTCTAAAAACCGACGTTCCTACGCGTCGATTTCGGTTCCTTTCTCTCTGATGTCTCTACATCATTTACGCACGTAGCGAGTCTTCTGGATTTACAGTTTGTCCAAACTATTTCTCATTAAGAATCTCTAAAAAAGTGAATATGATATGGTGTCTTTCTCTCAAGACTATCGGTTTTCTTTATCCTCGATCGAGTCGTTAAAAGTTTGTCTTAGATATTTTATGCAAAGATTGTCAAGAGAAATGTTATCACATTTACTTGTAGGATTTTAGTATTCGAATTATGAAGGTTTAATATGTGTAAAAATATATATACACATTTTAAAAACCTGTTAAGCTATAGCTACATCGAATTACTCCTAGTAATTTTTGTTTTGAAACGATAAATTTGTCAGTGGTAATTTTCTTCAGTTCGATAGAATTCTGATGTAAAAGTTTTCTAACAGAACACAAAGTCCTGAACTGACTTTCTCTTAAATTCTTGAATTTTATTACAAATGTTTGATCAATAGCGTAAATAATTACGATTGAAGCGATATAACGAAAACCGTAACAATTTTGCCAATTGTAATGTACAAACGAAAAATCGGTCTGTGTCATTTTAACAGATTTAGCAATCTTAGTGTTGAGAGGGTGGTTTTTCATTTCTTTGTTTTAGTGGGGTAAATATAAGAGAACTGTAAGTCGTTAGCTTAGTGGAAGCGCGTTTCGCAGAAATAATTAATGCATCTTTCATTCCATTGTATTAAACTGTGATTAGTCGCGACGAACGTGCAATTAAGATGTGTACCGGAGAAAAATCTGCTGCATTTAGTTGCGTGAATTCGAGTTAATCCGAGGCAGTGGAGAAATAATCTTATCGATAAATAACACGTAATTTTGTCGTATATTTCATGCCAGGAAACCTTATCGACTGAAAAATTGTGATTTTCGTAAGTGATAATAAATTTACCAAACAATTTGTTTGTTTCTGATTAGAAACCGATCGACTTTAAATTCTGAGAGAACGTGTTTCACAAATGATGAAGAATTTTCGAAACAATAATGGCAAAATCTTTAATTTGATCTCTCAATAAAAAAAATCTGTACTCTCATTATGTTCTTAACTTCGATCGGTTCACACGAATTTAATCTAACAAGTCGTTACTTGGTACTGAAATAAACCAAATTTAACATGCAATCTTATGATACAATATTTTAATTATTAATTTTTCATAGAGAGTTTTTCAACGTTTCTTAACTTGAAAACCTAAAGGAACAGTGAAGAGATATCTTGAGTCCTATGTAATTCAAATAAAACACTACAAAATACATTGTTATGGACGCTTGGAAAATTCAAAACAAAGTCCTCCGCGTGAATAGAGATATAGCACACATAGGATTAATCTTTCAATAATTTTCTAATAATATTTACGTATATTCAAAAATATTTCTAACAAATATAATATTAGTAAAATTGTCTACAATTCCAAGAATACATATTTCGCTGAAGATGGTCTCGCGTGAAAGAATTACCTGAATTTAAGTACAAAACAGAAACGAAACAAAAATCCGCGACGGATCAAGTCTATTGTCCCAGCGAATGGAACTTGAAATCGAATTTGGATTGTTCGCCACGGACACGATTTCCAGGTAAATCGATACATTCTAAAAAGCAAGGAAGCCCGTGGGACGGGACAACAAAAATAAATTGAGAAGATTAATTGCAATTACCACATAAGTCGGGTTACACAATTTGCGTTTACACAATTTTTATATATTATTTTGCTACTTGGTTCTTAATAAGTTAATCGATGCCGTGACCAAGGGCACTCGAGAAGCAGAGTCGCGAGAATTCGAGACGTAGAGATCGTGCGAGTCAACGAATTTCTCGAGAGAAAAGGTTATTCGCTCGAGAGAAGATAAACTCTTAAACAACATGTAATTTCTTTTCTCTTGTATTTTCCCAGCGTTTCGTTTACTTTCTCTCCCTTTTGATAAAAAGTTACGATAGTTGACATGGTTCAGCATTTTGAAACATCTGATTTTTAATTGACAAGTTTCTCGATCGAAGAATATTAAATGGAGAACCTTTTAATTGAAAAGACGGTGGGTTTTTAAAATCACTGAGGAGCTTGTTTCAACTTCTGAAACTTTTCGGTCGGGAGAGATTTTTGGAAAGTAATTTTAATTGATACGCTTGTACTTCGCTTAGTATACTACACCACCTGGAATATTTTCAATTGGATTTTTTATTGCAAAAATTTATTAATATTGAGAAAACTTTATTCTGCAACTGCATTCTCTTATACAAATATTTCTTCTTCATTTGCTACCCACCTCATTCTACAAATATTTCTCCACGATAATTTTGTAGCTCACTCTCTCTTGTAAATTTGTTCAAATAATTAATATACGCGGGCAGTAGTCAAACGAAATCCATCTGTCACTCCATTTGATTATTTTACAAATTTCCATTTAATATTAAGGGGACAAATATTTAATTCGTTATTTTCACGATTTATGCTAAGGATCGCGCTACATCAAAACTTTCAGTTCGTAATGTACGTCAATTTTAATGTCATCTGAAGGTTGGAATTATTCTGTATTCCTATCTCATTTAAAATTTAAACTCCACTCTGTAGCATTAATTTGCAGCAGAGACAGCGAATGTATGTAGTAGTCATCTTATCCGTATGTTACAGCGTTCAACGAATTTGCAACTCGTTAATCTAAGCGACACGCAACAAGTATTTTGTTTTAGCAGCATTGCCATTCGTTTCAACTTCATCTGAGCGAATGGAAAATCCACGTTCGATCAAAGGAAATATGGTGCGCGAGTTATTCAATTAATTGTCGTATTTATTGATAGTTTAATTAGTTTGCACATTTTCTTTATTTTCACCACAAATTCTGACCAGTTACAGCCTCCTGTTCTAATGTATTTGAAAAGATTAGTGGTTTTATATACAATTTATATACAATGATAAAATGAGAATATTTTAACGTTAATCGAACAAGCTTTCCTTTTAATCAGTAAAAATTATATCCTCGCGAAAAGTTATGACCATCGATATATTCTACCAATTCACGATATATTACGAGTCGTTAACGAATTAAAGAGCTCGTTTTCAAACATAGATCGTACAAAAATTGTTCATCAACCGAATTTGACGAATCGCCAGGCAATTTCTTTTAATTGAAAAAAAGAAACGCGAGGTCTTTTAATCCACCGAGAAGATTATTCGTACAGTTGTAAAATGTCGAATAGATAAAGATTGTACGCGTCTTGTCTTAAACTCTCATTAGCGTAGGTTGATTCGTGCAGTAAAAAAAAAAAAAAAGGAGGGGAAAATAACTTTGCTAAATTCAACCAGGCAGCTTTCGTCGTATTAAAAGTTTTAGGGTTGTTTTATAATTATGAGCCGAGGTTTGCGACAACGCGACGCAGTTTACAATAGTTCGTCGCAGTTGACAATACTTCAGCAACGCGCAGAATAACAGACGATGAAGAATAGTGGTGCAAAAAAACGAATGATATATTATAACGCATGTCGTCATTGATCTGGAAACTCATTAAACGATAGGATTACGGCCATATTCGCGGATTGTATCCGCGACGGATATAAAACGACAAATTCCGTGGATAGGTTCGTTGTAACAACGTCGACCACTTGGACACAATACGCCTTGATTATCCGTGTGATTTTATTCGCGGGCGTGGAATTTCCACGAAAATTCGAAACTGTATGCCACGGTTTCGTAAACCGGTGTTCCATCGCGAAAGTGCTGGGTGAAACTGAGTATACAACGTTCAATTCGCGCAATTCTCTTCAATTGACATCATTCCGCCCTATGTTGCATGACCTTTACGTCATGTTTCGAAGAATTTGACATAGGACGGCGCGAACACCATAAATCAATTGTTCGACAGGCGATCGATCGATTTTAAAGTAAGCTTAAACGCCGTTAGATGAACGGCGTCAAGTGAGTTGGCCGTCGTGTCGTCTGCCGGAAATCGAGCTGGCGACACCAGTTTCGCGCTTGTCACGCGCAAGTGTTAGATTGTTTTAAATGGCGTGACGCGGATGACACTTCTGTAATTGTTAAAATTGTTGATTCCTGTCTTTGAGATAACTGGCAAAGAATTGTAAAAGATAGCCTATTGTCAAGAGGAATTTCTCAGGAGTTCGATGGTTCGTTAAGAAGTTCAAGTTGTGCGATTTAGTATTGTTAAACACTGTATTATGCAACTATTTGCACGTTCATAATGTATATTGATACATTAGTTGGTTTTTGCCTTCGCGATAACTTTGAAAGCTTCCGTGAAAGATAGCGTATCGTCGAGGTCCGAAGTTTTTTCAGAAGTTCGCCGTTTCAGAAGTTTTATTTCAACTCGTATACTTTAGGATTTTTACGCGGCTTTATGCAACTATTTGGACTTTTATAATGTGTATTGATAAATTTAAACGTTGTGACGCGAATGGTATTAAATATTATGATTGTTAAACTTGTTGATTCTTTCCTTTAACATAGCTTTAAAAAGCTTCTATAAAAGCTAGCGTATTGTCAAGGTTTCTAAAAAAATCGGAGTTTTGTTGAAGATTCAAACTGGTTTAGGATTCTAAAACATTGGATATTTCTATTTTGAAACATTTTATAGCCGCGTTTTACGTTTAAGATATACTGAATCTTCATTTATATTACAGATTGTATCATTATGCTGTTATACCTTTAAATTACAAGACCGTATCTTCAAGACTAATTATTAATCATCTTAGAATCTCAGGATTCGATCCTTCGACTTTTAAATTACGTTACGGTATTAAATCATATTACATGGTAAAAAATTTTACCAACTTGTTGAAATAGCTTGTACTCTGCGCAAATCAAAATCGTATTATCACTAGATTGATATACAACTAAGTTACTGTATGTCATAGCAACTTTTCAAATCGATCGAAAATCAAAAACGATGCGGTTCGTATCGCGGCAAATAGTATGCCGTGTGTCACAAACATGAAGATCTTGTAGTAGACATTGGAAACTGTGGAAAAATATATATTACGATGTATATATATTATTAATATTATAACATTGCGAAGATATTCGTTGTTGCAATTTAATTACATTAGGGTTGAGTAAATTAAGCTCATTAAATGTCAGTATAAGAAGAGACAAAATTACATTTTAAATTAAGAACATCGATTTCAAAAATCTCTCGATATTTTTTATTTCTTTTTTTTCCCTCTTAAACATTATAGATCTTTAACTACAGCGCGTTGCAATGTAATATACTCGCGTTTAATAATTTTGCAGAACGATATCCTACGAATATTAAACCTTAATCGTTTCCTAGAATTAACTCAAATAAATCCAGGAAATCCCTCAGAGCCATTGATAATTGTCTTCCCTGGTAGTAAGTACTTTAATTACGAAACATTACATTACATCGACGACTGTTAATGCGTTAACTGAATTATCGTTTATAGACTAGTAAATTAAGTCACCCTACATAGAAATACAAAATTAGATTTTACGTTGAAAGCGTTGATTTTGGAATCTGTACTGGTCGATCTTATAATTCTACGCTTGTACGAAATTCTGGCAACACTATATCGGAGAACGGAATGGCATACTCATGGGAATAAGGAAAAATACAGTTTAAATTGGTTAAAATGGTTTTCCCATGCTGAAAAATGATCGAGCAATATGAATAATAAAGAACCATTTCTTAGAATTAAATAAGTTTCTATATTTCATTTTCCTAATATAAAATTTTACCAAATACCAAAATTAATACACTTGGACCTAATTAACTAGTATGATATAATAAATACAATGTTATACTAAATAAATATATTAATAATTACAATGCTAAGTGTATTTCGAAATTATTTCTTATTCCCTCTAACAAAATCCTTGCACGTATCATGTTTTTGCAACAGCCTGTATATACAAGGTGTCTCGTCTTGATCGAGCCAGGCAAATATCTCTTAAACCGTATATTATTCGAAAGAAGTGTTTCTTCGAAAAATACATAGCTTCGAGATCTCAAGGTGACCTTCGTTTATTCAAATGGATTTCTACATACATTTTTTTCATACGCTATTCGATGGATTTTTTAATTCCCTACAAACCAGTATTAGAGTACTTCAATGGAAAAATGATTAGTTCAAAAGGTATTCCAGCTTCAACCTTGTAAAACTTATCGCATGAAAGACAAGGAAAGATAACACAGCGCACTTACGTTTATATGTTTCTTGTCCTCCACACGCTCAATTTTTATGAAATTAACAATGAGATATCTTTTAAGCTAAGAATTTTCAGATACAACTACCTCGATACTTTTCCGTAGAGAACTAAAAAGTGCATCGGATAGTGTATGAAAGATAAAACGTATAATTCAATTGGAAGAAACAACGGTTATCTTAGAATCTCGTAAACGCTTCTACTTAGACAAATCCAATTGAACGTCGTAAGATGGGCCAATTGAAACCGTACAATTTTATTGTACGCTCTTTCTCGAATTACGTATAGTTTAGGATATATGTTTGCGTGGAACGATCAAAATGAGACACCATGTACATTAATACATTCCACCTTCATTATCGCGAAATTGCGTTTCCCTTTGACTTTTTCGAGTTTCCGGGACGCGACAGCACGTTCCATTCAACCGCAATTCGCGTACTCGCTTACAATTAGTCAGGGTCGCGAAACTCGCGAGTTCCACTGGCGCGATTAGTCATAATGGCTATTATTTTATTGTGTAACAGCTTTTTCCCTCGTTGCTTGCCAATCGAATTGCCTGTTACCGAGAGGCACTACTCGACACGCCCGCGTCTTTAAACGTTAAATACCTTGAATATTAATGTCAGCGACGTCTGATATAGTGCATTTTACCGATGATGAAATCCACTCGATCACTAGGGAAAAACACGGCGTAACGAAGGCGTGTGTACACGAAACGTGGATCATTTGCTCCGCACGATCGATCATGCTAATGTAACGAATATAACAAATCGTTACGATAGCTTCTACTCTTGGAAGAAAGAATAGAAATACCAGCAGACACTGGGAAAATGACAAATGTACAATCATTTCCAAGTAATCCGCATGTCTTGAAAACATTGACATTCTTTGTTTAAATAAAGCATGTAGGAGTCAATCTGACAAGCTGAACTGATCGATTTCGATGTTTCAAAAGTTTTTAATTTTACGTATCAAAATACGTAGATAGGGTTCATTTCGCAGAAACGGAACGATTAATTAACCTCGATAGAATTGGTCAGTTTTATTTCTATATCGTAGTTACTTTTTGTTTTATTACGCAAGAATAAAACAGTTATGTTAATCGCACAGCGTAGCTTAAAACCCCCTTTATCTCGACATGCGCTAAATGTGTTTCAGATCTTTACTCTCGGTTTCCATTCGATTAAAAACGTAGAATGAGAAACAAAACTCCAGAGAGTACAAACGTCCCTTCCATAGGATTCCACAGGAATCACCCCCATTCAACATACATAACATCCGTACGTACATCGATAAAAGTCCAGTATTTCTTTCCGATCGGAGAAAGCAAGCCATTCTCATGAGACTTGAAATTCGACATACTAAACTGACACACTCTCATAACTTTATCCTATTTGTAGATGATAATCTTCTTAATCGTAGCAACGTTAATGCATGAAAAATAAATTAAATTAAGAAATAATCGCTCTGCCAAACGAGATGCAGCATGTCTAAATCAGAAGCATTGAAGATCTTCTTTATCTTCTCAAAAATATTAATCTGTATCAGCAATTATGATATCGTAAGCTACCTGCTTAATTCTAACATACGCTGTATCGTAGTATAGATACCGTTGTTTGAGTTTCTAACTTGCCTTATTGCATTCTACGCTTTGCTCTTTGTTACGTATTTTATTAATCGCGGTAGCTACCTAATCCCGGACCATAAAAATCATGAAAACGATAAAAAAATAAATAAATAAGGAAGAACAGAGCATCGACTATTAGTAAAACCTACTCGACGATAGAAGCGCCTTTTCTTCGTTTCGCGGTGCCGCGAAAACGAAAGAAAAACCGCGGCCAACAGAGCGAAGGTAAAGAATCGGAAGCCGGCGGCAGAATTAAGAGGAACGCCGTTGGCTGTTTACAGTGAATACCGGTCGCGATAAATCCAGCCTCCGGTACACTCGAAATTGCTTTTCGATGGTCGCCTTGTAGCGGATGCAATTAAACAGGATCACTGTACGCTCGTAATAAAATCTCCAAGTTCCAGTGCGCTTCCGGGATGAAAGAATCGGCTGCCTCCGCGGTGCGACGCTATTCCCGGCCGTGCAAAAAGTTCCCTTGAAAGCGCGCACTCCTCGTAACGAGCTTTTGCTAATTTTTTTAATTAATTCAAGATCGAATAGGTATCGATTAGAATCGCGATCCACATTTACGCGTTTCGATGAAACACGAATTATTAACACGAAAACACTTTCGTATTGGGTTTGAATAACATATAACGAGGTTTGAAACGAGCAGAATGTTTAATTGAAAAATTTAACTTACATTTTTACGAAGCGTCAAGACATTGTAAGATATATTTCGAAGGATTATATTTTGCTCAAATGTTTGCATTGATTTGCACAAATTATGCAGCTATATTGTTACAATATGGAACGTAAATTATTATAATGAAACGTATATTGTTGCAATAATGTAAGGTAAAACCAATCCATAAATTACAGTAATGAAATTTCATATTGAATATGTACGATATTGTAACTATACAAATTAATGAACAGTTTAACAGTTTAATTAATGATCATGATAAACAATTTAATAAATCACAACTGAAGACCTTAGTAAAATAGACGTGTAAGTGCAGTTATTCAAGAAGATGATAAAAAGGCTCATACAATTCCAGTTTTAATAGCATGAAAGTATAACTGCACTTACACATTTAAGAAATATTAATTATCCTAGTACTATTGCTCTTTTAATATAACGTTTTTGAACACGTAACATTAAAATCACAAAATCTATCATGATGGATCTGCCACATTATGTTCAGTTATGTTTCCTGTACTTCTCACGGAAATTACTGAACGAAATAAGGTTCGACTACGTCTAAATTTAATCTTAATTCTTTTATTTTTTTAAATTTGCTAAAAATCTCGTGTTATTTTTAGCTCATTAAAAAGGTTTCGTATTATATTCATATATTTATATAAATTGGTGGGAGGATTTTAATTAACGATAGCCTGCGTCCATCGAGGCAAGTGGAATTAAATTTGATCTTGTAATGAAAGTTTGCCAGTTGCACTCTGTGTTTAAACGGTTCGAAGGTATTTAGTGTTTTTTGTAGAAAATCGAGAGCCGCAATGTTATACAGATTGTGAAGCTGTTCGCAAGAGATACGGAAAGTTATGAAGATGGCTACTCGAAAGTTCCCATTAGCCTACTTAAACCAAGTGCATCGCCCTCAACGACAACGACACTTATACTCACCAGTCTCCACCAAAATATGCAAACTACCCCTATGAGAGGTATTTTTCTTTTCTTTTAATAAAAACAAAACTGTATAATAAGCGATACAGAACTTTGCAAGTATAATCACATAAAATCAAGCGGCGTTAGGTACAACTTTGGTAAACTTCTTATGAATATCGTAACTTTGATCTTCAAAATATAGTAAATTATACCATCAACCCTTAACGCATACCAAGATAGGACAAGCGATGTCTTCTTATCAAGAAGGCTATTAACATTCTCGAAAAACTGTACGATCTTTTTAATAGTTCCATCGATTAGCATTAATATATATATTTTTTTTTTTTAGAAGAATATTATACAATATCGCGGAACATTTTACTCGAAGGATTTTATTAAAGTAAAAAGTACGTCAAAATAAAATTACGCTCTGACCAGAAATTATTAACAGTCACTGTGTACGCTATCATTTCGTAAAAGCGCGTTATAATTAAATTTTATTAAAAGGATAATATCGTTAAACAGCTTCGAGGCAAATACTAAAAGTATCGGATAAGCGTTTTTTCATCCAGCAAAAATTCAACAAGAACGTACTGTAAAATGGTAAGAAACTTCTAAAATCCTTTAATATGTCAAGAAGTTGGCGTTCGAGTCTAAAGTGGAGATAAAAAAATGCTTGTTTTCACCGAAAAGGCGAAAGCTCAAGAGATCGTTTTAAGCGTCTTAAGAAAATTATAGCCCGTAAGCATGGAACGTTGAAAAAGTAAATTCGAAGAACAGAATATTATTTGGAGATTGTTTTATTGGGCATGCGCATAAAGGAGCGCAACCACCTCTCTATGAACGCTTTCTACATACGAAACGGTTGTGTGCTGAACAAACATCGGACCAATCTCGGTTCACTTCTTCCCTCGCGGCCTGCTTTCACGAATCTCCATCCCTGAAACCATCCTTTCATCCCTCGTGGTCGTGGGTTTTTCGACGCTTCTCTCGTGCGATTGAAAGTAAAGGGAGAGAAAAGAATTAGAGCGATGTTCATCGATTAGGGACGAAGGGTGAGAAAGCATACAACAGTGAAATAGCAAACAGAGAACTTTTTAGGCCTTTAGGCTTTTAATCATTTTTGATAACGTTAGAATCCCAAGCAGAAGTGTAACTGGAAGTCCGCTTTACTGCGGAAGGCAGAATTATGAAATGTAAATAAATAAATAAAGTAACTTTAGAATCTTCAATTTTTAATGATTTAAAAATCTCTGATTTGTAATAATTTTAGGATCTTTAAGAGAAGATTAATCTTAATAATTTTGGAATCTCTGGACAATTTTCATAATTTTATTGATGATGAAAATTGATGATGATTAAAATGATTTTTGATTCCAAAAATTAAAGTTTCGCGTGAAATTTATTTTTATCAATATCCATAGTTTTTAACAACAAAACACGAGATTCAGTATAAAATAATTTTTGTACCATCGCGCCGGTGTGAAATTTTAAGCATGGACACTGTGTACCTGGAAAATAAGTCGAATACAGAACGTAAAAACGCGTAAAATAGGTTTGAAGTAGAGAAAATGAGGTTTGTAGAATTGTAAAGTGCTGTACCGAGCAGGATTTTTTATTCAAACGAAGTACTTTGTGGTCGAAAGTTTTACGGATTCTAAAGCGATGAGAGCAACAGGTCCCCTACTAAATGTTTCATATTTTTAACTAATTGTTAAGAATTTCAAACGGATAAGATAACCTCGTTAAAGACCGTAGAGAATTTTAAAGTTTGTCGTTTTGTATATAAAATCTGATTATAGACGGTCTCTACTGATACCATCTTTCGGTTTAAATCTTCTTCTTTGCAAATCAATTAAAAATTCTTTCAAATAAAAACTATTTATACTTATGTAAATTATTATGAATTTATAAATATATTTAAATTTGTTGTGGTCAGACACGAAGGCCTAATTTAAAATAAACTGCCTTGCATAACTTACGTGTAATAACAGCTGGACAAATCTTTAATTCTGTGGTTGACGAGGAAAAAAACAAAAAATGTTTATCACGGAAAACGTATAAATATAAACTCGTTGATTCGATAAACGCAACAACGATGAGCCTTTGCGTTATTCTTATGCCAATACTATTGATCGAACTGAAAGAAGCTTTGAACACGTTGAATGCTAGCTTTACAGGGATTACCCGTGGCGCCATAATGAATTTTTTATTATGCGATAAATGTAACGGTGAAATATTATAGGTCTATATTTCATGTATAAATAAATTTATTTTATATGTTTTATACTGTATTAATTTC
>NW_022883830.1:0-23880 GCF_011952255.1 Bombus vosnesenskii
ATGAAACAAATAAAAGAATTAAAAGCACAATAAGAGGACTGTCCTCGCATATTCAGAAATGATGGAATGTGAACCGTGCAACTACGAAGTTAAGTGGTATTCGGTGGCTTCATATTTCCTGCTTCTCTGGGTTAGGTTGCCAAATGCTGATATATCCAGCGGCATTCAATATGACCACTGGACCACTGCACTGGTCATTACTTCAGCGTTTCAGAGCGAATGATAATCAGTTATACGTTGCCTGCATATCACCGGCTCGTGTTCCTTAAGCAAGTTACGTCGCATGGGGACATACACAGTTGACCAATCCCTGGGGAAAGATCCTTTACGATTTGGAAACTCAAGAGAATATGGCAGTCACCGATATCGGTAATTTACAGCTTGAAATTAAAAGCGAGAGGTCCATGATGTAATTAATTTTTAGTCTCGTTAATTTATCGATTTAGCCATCTTCCTCTGTATTTGTTGAATTTATTAGTAAGCATTACTTATTACTTCGTATGTTTCTTTTTTCTATCAGATCTAAAAGTTGTTGAGGAAGTAAGGGCTCAGATACCTACATTTTCTCAGAGACGTACAGATTTGTACGACACTGTCTGTAAGAAGGAGTAACTCTACACTAAAACAGAAAATGTTTTTTTTTATAATATTTCTACTACGATATCCTTTTTTTGTGAATTATTACTAATTTCTTATCATTTGTACTAAATGAATGACTCAATTAAGAAGACCAAAACGTTATAAATAATAATCTGTATATCTTGTGTATCAACATGTAATTGGATATTATAATAATATAGGAATGCTATAATAATATAGGATAATAATATAGGAGAATAATAATATAGAAAAAAATACATGCTTTTAAACACCTTTAATATCGATCACATAAATTGTTCTAATTCACAATGATTACGCATACATAAAAGACCCCTTGATAGTAAAATTTACGATCAAAAGGCAATTACGTATCGTTTAACAACATTTAATTTATAACACCTTTTAAACATTTAGACAGATTAACACATAACGCTTCTTATATATAAACATCAATTCGAAGTTATCAGCTTGGAGAAATTGGTCGATTAATACCTGTAGATTGTCTGTCTCGATGAAAGACTTAAAGAGAGCAAAAACATGATAATGCCGCTAATATAATATTCCTTCTTTCTTGTATCTGTCTGCCGCTCAGGTCGTTTTACTAATTACAATAAGTAATTTCGCCTTCTTTGCGCTCTCTTTTAACGCATTCGAGACCGAAAGAAATTCATATCAGTCAGTAGGCAAGGATATAATATACATATTTTATATATAACTTATGTAGTAATGTATATATCATGTTAATTTCATATTTTTTTCAATATAGAATTATTATATATATATTTAACTGTACATAATACATTATAGAATAACATAGTATATAATTTTATATTTTAAAAATATGAGGCATACTATTTAAGATTGTCATCGATTTAAAATCAAAGTATGAAAAGGATACCCTGGAGAGAGTAAAACACAGAATCATTCTAACTAAACATTCAAATCGTAGCGACACCTAGGTATCGTCTTACAATTAAATCTCGGTCTCGAATGGATTAAAATGAAATACATACTTGCAGCTTCAACATCTTCAATATCGAGGAGATTCAAACTTTACAAATAAAAGCGGCCTGTTCCCCTTTCCACGACAGACTCTCATACCATATCCGCTCTTATCCAGGCTTTTACTTGAAACCAGCAATGCGTTCATTTACAATTTAAATTTACCCGGACCATCCACTGAATCGTCAACCCTTTATAAATATATAATGAACCCAGAACATGTGCCTGTGCCCCTGGTATCGACGCTTGTGATGTTCGTACCGGAACCTTCGCACAATTTCAATTTGTTACGCGTGAACATCGATTCTTCCAAGGGTCACAGCTTTATGCAGCTAAATCCTTTGGAACGATTAAAAAGATACTAATGATATGGTATTTTTTTACAAAGATTTAACATATTCATAAAATAGGAAGTTTCGTGCTCTCCTATTTTATATTAATTATAAATTAATAAGTTTTATATGTGTTATTTATAGATCTAATAAATTTTGTATTGGTTTACAGCAGGTGCTCCGGGTATAAACAGACGACAAACGAACAAATAGAAATTCAAATTATTGTCGTTGATTAACTCGCATGGGACTATAAGCTCGAATTGGACTTAAACGTTACGATCGTCGAGAATAATTACTATATGTACCCTGTACGACGGGCAGAGAATCTTAAGTTATTAACGGCAATTCCTTTGTGTATAATTCAGGTTTATTAACAACCTGTAATGGATAATCATCGATGAACTCTTTTTGAATAAAGTTCACATTTATAAAGCAAACACTATAAAATACGACAGGACAATTGTAATCGATAAATAACATTTTATTAGGATATTATAAGAAGCTAAGATATCGAGTTCTAATTGTGAATATCAAGCGCTCGTTGTTCGAGGAGATTACCAATATTTTCTTCCTGCTCCTCTACATGGCGCTACGCGGGACTCGCCTCTGAGCACGTCTTTCTCGTTGGAGGCTTCTTCTATCTTTTCTTTCCCAGTAGAATTTTTGCACAATTCTTTCTCCCTTTTATCATTAAATTACCTCTAATTCTTAACGACCTTTAATCTTTGTCTCTTCTTCCCTATATATATATTTTTGTTTACTTTTCTCCGTAGCGAATTTTGTCTTTCTGACGCGGGATTAGGTTCCTGGACTTAGGGAGTTGCTACACGCCAGCTCCGCCATGGCGACGGCATTCATTAGGCAGCCTACATAGCCACCTTTCAGCTCACGCTTCGGGACACTTTTTTCGCTGAGATTCTCCGCGATGAGGCATGAAAGCAGAGACCACCGTCTGCGGAGGCATGATTATTCTATTGTTCCTTTTAACGAGTAATCGTTTTACTCGAGTCCTCTTACTAAACCGTAAGTACGAAAGACTATTATACTTAGATAGGTACTTGGTCTCAAGAACCAACTTATTTTGGTCTTTCGATTAAGTTCTTAATTAAATGCTCAATTAGATATTCATAAATATATCTTCATAATATTTCCCTCATCTATTTGTTTGACATTCTAGCAACCTCGTTAAGACGTCCGCCACTTCAACTTCTATCTACAAGTGGCCAAAACTGAAGCTGACCTTCTTCATGGAGAAACATGCCGGAAATGGCATCCGCACGTGTGAATAATTATACTCAGTGTCCAGGTAGTTCTTTCGATCATCCGATAGAAGTCGTTTCTGTTTTTCAGAGTTCGTTCACGCCTCCAGAATGTAAAATTATCCAAGGAAGTACCATTAGGAAGCAATGAAATTCAGAGCTTCTGTGGTTATTCCTTTTTCTGATTGTTTCTTTTCTTTGCCCAAAATGGATGATTTCTATATCAAATTGTTTATTCGTATTTTTTTAATATTCCTTGAGATTTTCAATCAACTCGATTTCGAATTTTTTAGCACCCGATCTTCTGGTTGACGTCGTTAAGAAAGAGGAACGAGTGCACAGGAAGCATGGTCGGCGTGAGCATGATTAGATCCGGTCTGCCCGATGACCTTGCCAGTGATAATAGCGGTTCGTTAAGGTGGTTGCGGTCTTGGTTTGCTTCTGTTTCGATTTCCAGCGAACTCGTCAGCCGGCATGGCTTCCGAGATGCTCCCCCTGAAACAAGTCGAAGGGAAATAATTAATGGACACTCTGTTCGATTGTACGTGGATGACAAGCTGACCGTAAAAAGAAATATACAAATACGATTAGAAAATATAATCCGAACCCCTTTCGGTTTGATCTGAAGGTTTCTTTTTCTAGACGGAACCAAAGATTCTTATCTGGTTTATGGTGAGCTAAGGAACTCTTTGAAAACAGCATTTATAACTTTCGAAAAAGAGACAGGTATTTCTTGCGCGAACAATTGAATAATTAATTCGTTCTCTCAATATCCTTATCTGTTGTTCCTAAAATACATAATGATTGGAAGCTTCTTACGGGAAGCGCAATCAGCCGCTGATATCATTGAAGTCGAAACGCCATTAAAACCATATTACGAATCGCATGCGACATGCTCCATTCATGAAAACACAAAAGCAATAAGCAAGTACAAATCAACGAAATAAATCCTCCGAGAACGAGACGTTACAGGAATTATACCATTGCGAGGATACAAAAGACTTGCTCATGAGCTACTTCCTTCAAGTAGTCGAGCGGTGTATTTCCCGGTCGTTAACTTCCATATAATGGGATATTAAAGAGTACGGACACAACGCTGCTATTTTTCAACTGTTCATTATCAAATTACGCAGCGGGAATCGTTGCAACGACAAAACTGTAACGACTCGTACCTGCGTATCTTCCATTTAGCTGCGGTAAACGCTGACTTGTCTGCGTTTTTTTTTCACTTCCTCGTTACGGAAACCAGGAAAAGTGATTCACATTACAGTTTCTAACTGTACTTCTCGCGATTCTTTCTTAGAAACAAGCAATTGCTTCTTTTCAATTTCCTAAATCTATAATAAAACAGTCCATTCCTTGAATAGAAATTAACTTTAAAACTTTAGACGCATACATTGTTCGTATCGTATGTATGTATTTTGATTTGAAAAGAAACGCGGCAAACGCCTTTGAAAAGACGTTAGGTTTTCAACGCCTTAACTAACTTAATTCCAGCGAGTTGTAAATCTGCTGCATCTCCAACATCTGAATATCAATCTTTTACAATGACTTGTTCTCCAATTTATTAAAATTACATCTCTCCCGTTGCACCGACCTTCTTTAAAGGTTCCCGCGGCAGGTTGAACCCGCATCACGTATCTTCCCTCTTCCTTCCACCCCCTGTTCCCTTTCTCTTTCTATCGGACGGGAAGAGCGGGAACTCTTAAAACGCGCGAATCACGCGAGCGCCTCACGATTTGCGAAACATCACGTGAAAATCACCGATCCGATCTCCGTGCGCGCGGTGCACCGTGGGGGTAACGATTAAATCGACAGGATATACTTTATTGGCTATTCCGTTATTACAGGCTGTAGTTGGTGGGGAAATAGTCACTATGGATCGATGAACTCCATTGTAACAACGCACCTTCGAATTGCATCGGAAACGCTTCTGTATTGCGTCCACCGTATAACCTATCATCGTGTGTTTAGGGTAAATCAGTGGACCGGAAGTTACGTTTCTATGTTTCTCGCCTGTCAGTATAACACTGTGCAAGAGATACAGCAAGATCCTAAAATCATTCGAGTACAAGTAGCGTAAAATGGTCGTTTAAATTTCAATAAATTAACTATTCATACGTTAATTGTACGCGGTCAGGATTAAGGGGTACGGCGATGGAGAAGATTTTGTTAGCTAGATGTTGAGTAAATAATCGAAGATGATAATTTTATAAATGTTTCGTATTTATGATGATGGAAAAGATTTAATTTGAGTTACGTTACGTTCGAATAAGATAGACTTTTCCAAGAGTGGAGGATTTGTAGAGATAGTGGACGTAATAGTAGTATGATTTAATACTTGATGTGTCTTTTTTTTCTTTGACATATAGGTCACTGTGGGGAGTAATATTGATCTAGATATAACTATCTTTTCTGAGAAGTACGTATATGCTTATGGGAACTATGTTTGGTTAATCAATAGAGCCATTCTTTTGAGAAATTGAATCTCGAAGAATTTGACGATATTTTGCCTTGTTTCAATAGTACATCATTTTAAAGAAACGCCTGCGATTATAGTATATAATTGCACATAGGTATATGCAAAATTGCATTTTCAAATAATTAAATCAAAAATATAGGAATGTATCAATGGGAAGAATATTTGTTAAAGATCTTTCCTTTTTAATCAAATTCGTCCAACAACCCCATTCTCGTCAAACATAAAATGAACGGTGCCTTTCTCAAAGAAACAAGAAGAAAATTGCTGTCGTTCTAAAGTTCTTCTCCATTGCTAAACTACCGTTCGTGTTTCTGGTTACACTCCAATTATTCGATTGTAAGAAGCAAGCAATCCCTCCATCCAAGGGCTAGATATAGTTTCTCGAGTAGTTCTCTTCAATACCGTTATATCGATGAACTCTTTTTGAATAAAGTTCACATTTATAAAGCAAACACAATAAAATACGACAGGACAATTGTAATCGATAAATAACATTTTATTAGGATATTATAAGAAGCTAAGATATCGAGTTCTAATTGTGAATATCAAGCGCTCGTCGTTCGAGGAGATTACCAATATTTTCTTCCTTAACAATATGAATTACGAAGTTTCGATACCGTTTATGACATTAAGATCTCTTGATAAAGTTGTATCGTTAAAATCTTACTGTTCCTAGGGAAAATATATAGTTAATATATATAGTTAAATATATGTCGGAGATGAAAGGACACCGGAACCTTGAGATAGCCCCGCAACATTGCAATCTAAAGTCTACTATAACTGTAACTAAACTATTGTAGTTATTCAACCCGATTGTAATTGTTCGAGAGTCGTGATAATGAGCTTGGGCTCGAGGCGACAGTCAGTCGCCCAACGTAGCCGCGGTCAAGGGATGAACGCTTTGCCTAACAAAGGTATGGAGTAATTCTATAGCTCTCCTTAAAAGAAATATTCGTGGCGACACGCGACAGTAAACATTCCAACGGTTTCTGTCCCGTGGCTCGCCACACGCAGACCCTATTCTTCGAGTAAGATGATTGCCAGATGTCGATGCGTCTCCGCAGTACATGTTCGGCTAGCTCCGAGGGCCCGTTATAAATCTTAAGGTTTAGTTAACTAAAGTCCTTCAAACAGACAAACAGTCTTTGTCCCAACTACGGGAAGATAGGGGAGACATATTTTTCAACGAGCGGCGTCTCCCACTAGCAACTGTCCCTCGAGGGCGGCTAGCATCTTTTTCTAACCACCGATATGGAGATTGACCAATTAGCAGCAACGTCAATTTCCCTTACTTTCTAAACGAAGGCTTTCCTCGACGAATCCGATGATCTCGTGTCCTTAGACACACCCCATTATAGTTTTCCTTTGTGGCATCATCGGGACGGGACGGGCATTCTTTTACGCGCTCCCGTCGACCAAAGACCAAAGTCTTTACGCTCAGCAATTATTTTTACGAGTCAGACTTAGATTCAGCGAGAACGCCCATCTGTCATCCCGTTGGCCGCGGATTCGTTATTGAACCGGAGACCACTGTCACTAGTGTCGCGGACGTCTCACCGCCGTGGTAGATTGTCACAACCTGTGTTATTCATACCTGTGTCAATAAATCGTATCTTCGTTACACCGCAACGATGGCTACCTTCAATGAAGACTCCTCAAACACCGACAACCCTATCCCCAATGTCATTCCGACATATATATCCACCGAAAATGCGCTCTTGTAGACAAACGCTCGATTCGCGTCATAGCTTTTAAAGCTTGTCGCATCTCAATCCGTTGGAAAAAGTTTTTCCTGTAGCATATTTTATTTTTACGAACCAACAAGGTCTTTGTTTATTTCCTTCTTTTTTTGCTCCAATTTCCCCATTGTTTTTTCAAGGATAGTATTTCAGAGCCACTAGTCAAGTTTATTGTAACAATAAACTTACGTTTCGGAAACATTTTGTGCTGTGAAACAGAATACATTAAAGTTTGAAGGTCACATCGATTTTCGAAAGTTTATAAATGGAGGTGTATGACAGTATCACCAGCTGTTGCTGTCCAAGTAACTCCAACATCGAAATACTACAACGATTCCAATCGAAAGCGCTAAGAGCCTTAATAGACGCACCTTGGTATGTTACCAACGAAACCATCCATCGCGACCTCAAGATACCTACAGTCAAAGAGGAAATAGCAAAATATAGCGACAGATATAGCAAAAGAGTCAAGAAACACCGAAATCCCCTAATCACTGGACTACTCGATACGACGGACCAGATTCGCAGGCTGAAGAGGCACTACTCGCTAGACCTAAACGTTAGATTCATTTAATTATCCAAATTAAGCATATGCACTTACTTATAATACTTATAAATTATACCTATCTATAATAAGTATTAACTTATTGTAAATAAACAGCCATGTCACTGCGCCACGCCAGAAAAATTACTGAAAATTCTCAACGCGAGAATTGATTGTAATTTCAACAAATAAATAAAAACAAAAAAAAGCTGTTGCTGTCCCCAAGCGCCAAAATACGTTCTGACTACTATTTTATGTATCTCACAGAAGTATGTCTTCATTCATCATCTCCCATGCCATCCACCAACGTGTTCTTAACATGTTATCTCCTAGTAAAATATTGATGTTGAGTCAGATATCCAACTGAATAATCTTTTCGGTGTCTACTATAAGACATTTAAAACCAAGGCTCGTACACACGTGTGCTTATACGTCAGATGTAATACTTAACAGGAAACCTGCTTATATTAATATTAAATTTATGCATAGTAGGATGTTCGACCTTTGTAAAAATGAAATTATAATACATACAGTTTCGCCGTGGAAAAGGGAATCTTTCTAGCATGTCCACGCAAATGAAGGGGAGGGGAGGACTGTGCATGCACCAAACAACTTTACGTTCGTAATTTTTCACACAAATGTACAACTGGAGGGAAAAAATTATCTCTGATTTTTCGGATGTTAGGAATCGACAATATCGCATAACGGAATGCTGTGTTCTACGTATTCTATTTTTGTTACGAAAGTGGTACAAACGAAGTCCACATAAGAATAGTACAACAAAATCGGTTGAGGTTAGGTTATCGTGCAGATATCGCGGCTTTTGCATTGGAAATCACGCAACTGCCAGTCTCGTCGTTCCTTGTAAACGAAAGAAAGGTATTGTAATCGGTCGGAATTAACATAAAACTCGTCGCATGCGACCATATGGCCTGAATGTTGAATAAACGAGAGTAGGGCGCGAGCTATGTGATTCTAACCGTTTAGGCGGAAACTAATGATTGTAACCAGAGCCGAGATATATGCCAATATTACTTTGCTCGACAAAGCGTATAAGATGAGGAGAGAATCGCGATAAGGTAGAACAAGAGACAGATATTCTCTACGTAAAGCAAGTCTGTCAACTAGATTGAAATCCTATAGCTATAACTACAGTGAATCCATATTCTGGCGAATTGTCTTTTCACAAATGAAGCTTTTGAAGAACGGAATTGATACAATAACTACTGTTCATTCATAACTACTGTTGTAAGAATCTATATATTTGTCTATGTATATCTATATATATCGATCTATATATATTTGTCAGAATGTCATTTTATCAAAAAACCCATCCTCTGTAATCATAGTTTAACGAAGCATAATTAATAGAAGAGGTAGAGCGTTAAGTGGAGATGATTTAATCACAGTTAAGTAGATAAATCTCTATATTAGTCTCTTTAATTAAAATGTCCTACGTTTTATTTGCGTCATTTTTTTTCTTCATCCAATTTAGAATGTTTAAATAACAATAGCCTATACAATATAATTTTATGTAAAAAAATTGATTGTACCATGTTTATTACAGATATTTAACATTTTTGTGTACATACAAAATTTAAATTATACCTCGCTTGAGAACAAAAATTCTATTTGTTTTCCTAACATGTACTAATAATTATTGATCAAAATAGAAAAAGCTGGAGGAGATTACTTAGGAAGATTACTTAGCATCTTATATTCCTGTCAAGGCTCGAACGATTTATCTTCCTTTAGATTTTCCTAAGTTTCCATTTCTCTGACTTGCTATTTTAGTTAGCTTAGTATACGTGCTATACATAGGTATGTATAGTGTCATGATCGCGACAGTCTTGAGTTACCCACGCTTTATCCTCTGTAAACTATTTATAAAAGAAGAACAAATTACATGTTAGAACTTTCATTCAATTTACCAATACAAATAATTTTAAACAAGAAAAAAGACCTAATGCAGTGGTTTCAACTTAAACATATCCAACAGTTATTTACGAATAAATAGTATAAATCTTTTAGCAACATGAAATTCGCGATATTTATTCAAATATTTATATTTACAGTGCGCCATCAGCAAAGAAAACGTGTTTATCGAAACGTGCGCTATCGATTTTATGCTTTTGCCACGCAAACAGGGAAATTGCAACGCAAAATTGAATTCGCACTGCAAAGCGTTGACGTTACGACATCAATTACATACTTCAAAAACACCTAAGGTATCACACGGAATCAGAGAGATTCTATGAGAAGTTAAACGCATAGTCACCCTATTGGGAATAGGATTGCTTTGATTCGAGCTCAAACATAGGGAAAGCTGAAAGAATCTTTTGCGGATCTTCCTTCTTCTCTACGTTGGATTTTATACAAAACGACTTTAACCTTTTCAAGGAAATACGGAAATAAGGATTTTAGATAGAGAGATTTATCTGGAAGGAAATGGATAGAAAACGTAGAACCAGTTCTTGTTGGTTGAAAGATTTTTTCTCTTCGCAGAGATTCAAGCTTTAAAGAACGATCAAATATGTGCGCAGCTGACTTACGCGTGAAGTTATTATTAAAAAAAATTGTTGCATTTAAAAGGATAAATATTAATATAAATTTAAAAAAATTGTTTGTTCAATTATCATAAGTTTAATTTAAATTTAAAAAAATTGTTAGTTCAATTATCATAAGTTTAAAGATATGTAGATATTGTATTTACATATCGAAAATCAGACAGCAATATTAATTAACACACCTAGTCAAACGCACACGTACTTTAAAACCGTGCTTTAAAATCGATATTCGCTGAAACAATACATCGCTCTGCGCTTCCAATTTGTTTTCGCACGAAGAATCAGTCCACTCATTGTTACCGTCACCATCTCTACCGTAATCTATATTACTCGAATAAATTCTATATCTTGATTGGAAAATCACATATTTTAACGAACTTCCCTATTTTTTGTTTTTTATGACTTTAACTGGCAATTTCCATAATGTTCTATAACTTGACAATAGACTGATAATATTTCAGGATATATATACATAAATCATGTTTTTGAGGATTCTGTAGTAAAATAATTATAGTTGGGGAGTCCAACTTCCCAAACCGCGACAAACATATTTCACACATCCACGACGACTTTACAAGCAGACCCCTCGCGGTTTTGGGAAATCGATGAAGGACCCTCAATTAAACATATCTCAGAGGGCAGATCGACGATGCGAAGAACACTTCCAAGCCCACACCCGACGCACCAGCGAAGGACGATACATCGTCGCTCTACCGTTCAACGATCAGCTTCAGTCACTCGGATCCTCTAAAACGCTGGCAATTAAACGACTCGCCTCACTCAATTGCCGATTCCAGCACGACAAACGCTTCGAATCAGAATATCGAACGGTAATACAGGAATACCTGGCATTGGGACACATGACGAGGTCAATGTCAACCACTCCGACGACAACGGATACTCTTTACCCCATCATGGCGTGACCAAAGCATCGAGTCAAACCACCAAACTCCGTGTAGTTTTCGACGGATCGGCACCAAGCATTACCGGAACCTCCCTAAACGATACACTTTACACAGGACCCAAGTTACAGGAAGATTTATTTTGTATATTAATTAGATTCCGGGCTCATCAGTACGCACTCACTGGCGACATCGAGAAAATGTATCGGCAATTCCTCGTACGACCAGAGGATCGGAAATATCAAAGGATATTATGGCGCAGCGCGAGTGGAGAAACAGAAACATATGAGCTTAACACCGTAATACTCTTATCATAGAAATAGAAGCAGTCCTCAATTCCAGCCCTCTAACTTCTATCTCCACCGATCCAAATGATCTCCTAGCCCTCACTCCCGGACATGTCCTCATTGGCGATTCATTAATGTGTTTACGCGATCGAGATTTCAGGGACATTCCATCGAACCGACTCTCCAAATGGCAGCATATCCAACAGCTTAAACAACATTTTTGGAACCGCTGGCATAAGAAGTATTTGAACGAGCTAACCAACCGCAATAAATGGAGCAAGGGTGGACACAGCATCCAAAAGGGCACAATCGTCATCCTCAGAGAGGACAACGTTCCCTCCATGCATTGGCCTCTGGGCCGAGTTATCAAGATTCATCCAGGCGCCGATGGTGTTGTAACGTCAATTCATATCAGAGACCAGGCCACACACCACGGACAGGATGGCACCCAGATGTCTGCATATCCTTGGCGCGCACCCTCAATAGTCTTAAGTGCCCACCAGGGGGCCTTGGCATTTTTATAGTTAAGGTCCTTCGGACCAAGCGAGTATTTCCTGTCTTAAATTTCCCTTTACGTTTATTGTCTACCACGTGTTAGCTTAGAAAGTTGGTTTTCTCCACATCTGGTATGTTCCGTTGGCAACTTTCTCGCGAGGGCGGCTAAAACCCTTCCTGGTCCACCAACCGTCCTATTATCCAATCGGAGATGGTGTCTACTGCCCTCACTTCCTTAACCAAAATTGTCATCAACAAATCCGATAGTCCCGTGTCCTTAGACACACCCACCCCTAGCTTTCCTCAGACACAGTATCGTCAGAAAAACTTCACTTATTCTGTATCCTTAGAATAGTCAACATATCTATGTCGGTCTCTACTCTTATAAGTCGCGTACTTAATGTATTGTTGTAACTAAGTCTTACATAACGTGGTTGGAGTGAATTGTGATTTCTGTTAATTCAGTGCGTGATACATTGTGATTGCTGAATTCATAATAAAGGTTGATTAAAACCAAGTAAATAGTTGTGTTACGACTCAACTATATTTTATTTCCACCGACCAACCCAAAAATTACGTGACAGTGTCATCCGGACAGCTACAGTTCAGACGGCAAAGAGCAATTTGGATCGGGGCGTCAAAAGGCTTGTCCCACTGCCAATTCAACCCGATCTCGAGAAACCCGAACAACTAGCCACCGAGACGAAATAGGATGGGAACTTCAACCACACCTCCCTAGTTTGATCGGTACCCTCTCAACGGGGGGAGAATGTTACGCCATGCGGCTTACCATAGGTCATATTCTTAACTATCGATCGCGGCACTATAATGTCGCAGACGGATCGTCGTGTCTGCCCGGCAAACAAACATTGTAGTGGCAAGCGCATGGTTCATTAAGCAGGGCGACTTCCAGAAACGTCGACTCGTGGCCCGTATTTTACCTCGCGTAAAAGAATGTGGCGTGATCCGAACGTAGTGGGGGTCGCCTTCCAGAAAAAACGAAAAAAATCGAAAGGCGTTCAGAACTTTTCGAGATGTCGAACCGTCAACACATGTGGTATGTCGCGCATTACTTATCAACCAAAACGCAGTTACATTTTTTTTGTTCCATTTATATCTTTCTAGTTAATAAGTTGTTGAAATAAACATTAATTTATTTGTGTTAATTCTGTGGAATTTCATTGAACTACCCTTATTATCATAATCGAAATAAGGGGATCGATCAGTTCGTGGCGTCGATTATTTAATCGTAACGGGAACTTACAACTCTCGTTGACGTGCTATCTCGCGATCGCGTCTCTCCGCGAACGGTCGAAACAAAATGATTCACTAAAAACTGTCCTGAATTCCTAAGAATTTATTTACCGCAAAACTGACAAAGTGTTTATTTAAAACATGAGGTTGAAGGTAGTCCTTTTCTTTCATTTCATTCATTTTCATTTTCTTTCTTAAGTATGGCTAACACAATATCTAATCAATTAAAATTTTATATTTTCACGTGAAAAGTTTCTTTAGATAATTATTATCAACATGATGACTAACTCTTACGGATTAATACGTGTCTGTAGGGCAATCCGGTGGACTTGATCGGCTTTTTACTTCGAAAGTTGAGTAATCGGTGTCGCTTTCTTACGCATCTTTGAACTGTATAAATGTTTTAAAATTGTTTGATCCAGAATGTACCACACCGGACAATCAAGAAGGCAGATGCCTTGACTACAGAAAATGTAAACCTCTGCAAGAAATATGGCAGATACAGTACCGTACAGCCACCGATTTTTATAGACGATCAGTGTGCAGATACCAGGGCAATGTTACGATCGTTTGCTGTCCGAACGATCCAAACAAAGAGAAGAGAGAAATTTTAATAAAAACTGTGTATAAGTATAAGGCTTTGCGACCACCATACTGTGGTTTTAGCAACGTCTCTCATACCAGGGTGGTCGATGGTAAACCAGCTGAACTTGGTACGTTTTATGTCTTTCTTTCCGATTAATAATAAGCCATTTACTGCAAAGAATGAACTTTAAAGGCATTAAACAGCACATCAATGTACATTTCAATTAGACTAAATAATAATGCTATGATTTTATCGGTAGTAACTTTACTTATTAACTTGAATTATTTCTTTCTTTTACTTCATGTTAGGAAGAGTATCTTTTTGCTTGAAATAAAAAATTGATATAGGAGTAATAATATGGATAGAGATCAAAAACTGTTAGGGCAGAAATTACACGTTTGAACTTTATAGTTCAGTATAGTTCAAATAGAAATTATATAGAATTATTTAATAATTTGTATTCCACTGGAATAAAAATTTAATTTCTGTCTTTATCAAATCTCTATTTCAGAGTATTTGTACGTATGTACTTATCGTCTGCTGTATGATCGAATATCGAATAGGTAATAATCGTTGTTACTCGTTATGTGAGAAAAAATTATGTATATTCACAACTATGACTATTGCATTTTAGGCGCTTGGCCATGGATCGCTGCATTAGGTTTTCGTAATCCCCGAAACCCAGACAAACCACTATGGAAGTGCGGAGGTTCCCTGATATCGACTAGGCATGTTTTGACCGCAGCACATTGTGCACGTATGGATGGACTAGAAAACATACACAATCATAATATTGCCATTCTTAGATTGGTGGAGGAGGTGCCATTTTCGAGTAAGTCCTCAAATATATATATATATGCTATTGAGTATTACTGAAGTATCATATCCTGAAATTTCTTACTGTACACATATATTGTGTCATAAAGCGTGTATAATTCTTTCTCATACTTTTGGTCATTCGTTTCCTGCATTTTCATTTATTTTTTTATTTTTCAGGGTACGTATATCCCATTTGTACGAAAGAGCCCCTATGAAAGAGCAACTTCGTCGGCTATAACCCCCTTGTTGCTGGATGGGGAACGTTAAGATATAGTAAGCGATATCAATTTTATAATAAAATTAAACAGTTCCAGTCTTAAATATCTTTCTTATTTTCTTCATAGGACGACCACGACGTAATGCATTAATGGAAGTACAAATGCCAGTGATTAAGAACGCCGAATGCAAAATAGCTTATTCCAAATTTCCTAATGCACCTGATATCACTGATGGTATAATATGCGCCGAACATGCTCAGGGTGGAGAGGATTCTTCTACGGTAATTAAGTTACAGAGTTACTACAAACTATACGGTATCTGAAGACACGTCGATTCAAATTAACATCAAATCGACGTCTTAAACATTAAAAATAATAGATAAACACAATTTAATAGTTTTGCCCACTTCTCGCACCTCGTTATGGTATTTAATCTAATTTCCTTCTAATCTTAGTTTTGCTCAAAATACATATAACATGTACGTTATAAATTGGAGTATTTCAATACACAAATCAATAGAAGATTATTACTGTATATAAGTATAATTTCAATACAATTCGATCGATATATTTCAGTATCTTTGATTAAAAATTTAACGATCCTTTCAGGCTGACCACGGCGGACCACTGCTGATACAACATGAATTAACCTCGTATTTAATAGGTATTGTGTCTTATGCTTATAAGTGCGGCACAGCTGGGTATCCCAGCGTTTACACTAGGGTCACATCGTACCTTGACTTCATTCTCCAAGCGATGCAATAATATGATATTACTGTTCCATAAATATCATTGTGTAAAAAACGTAAAGTTGGATTTTCTTATTGTGGAGATAAGAAACAGCTCAAATTTACATTGTTTTGTACGTTACAAATTATAGGCTTAAAATGTACGAAATGTAACTTTGAAACGACACTAATTTTTTACGCACGATAAACCTCCACGACTTAGGTATGTAAAGATGATAAACGTATATTAATTCTATTAATTTGGTAATAATAAACCAACTTTCTGAGAAGTTCTGTAAATTTCGTTTCTGTTGTATCAAGAGAATAATGGAATATTCCACTTAGATCGTATACTTCTTGTATGTACGTACAAAATTTTCCGGCTAATCTAAAACACTTCATAAGATAGAGAGCTTCTGGAAATTCGGACACAGAGAGTGCATAAAATACAAGATAAGTCTCGTGTCTTTCAAAATTATTTTTTATTCGCTAAAACGTCCTGTGTACTCATGCAATCACATGCAACCTCGAAATTTCACTTATTTTTTATCACTTTCCAATTCAATACACTGTTTCTGCATTTTTGACTATATGTAAGAGAAATTTCCATTCAGCCAAAGGTGTACTTACAGATTATAGATTCCTATACGACTCTCAGTAAAAATTTATCCGCACTCCAGATAGTTAAAACTTCTGTCGACCGTATTGATCCATCTGCACTCTTCGTATGACGTCAATATCTGTTCAGTGCTGCTGCGCAGGTTTCTTTGTGTTACGTCAATTCGTTTGTGACCGTTGCGCGAGTAATGGCGCTTTGCAATGGTGATTTGCAGGGAAAACAGTGCAGGATGCTGTGATTCGTTTCTTGTGGTCGGAGGTTATGTTTGATGCCTATATTTATCAAAGATTTAATGCACATTATGGAGAAAGTGTTTTGTCACGAAGTGTGTTTGAATGGGCACAAAAGTTCAAAGAAGATCGCACAAGTGTTATGAAAAAACAGCTGGACGCCCGTCCACATCCACGATGACAACATTGAACGTGCTCATGAACTTATGCTCTATGGAATAGACGAGTGACACTGGATAATGTGGCAAATCATTTGCAAATCAGCCACGGCTCTGCTTATGCAATAGTGCACGACAGATTTGGGTTTTAAAAAGTTTGTGCGAGATGGATGCCGGAAAAGCTGATGAAAAGGTGAAGACGACGATGCATTCGTGGTTCGCAGCTCAGCCCAAAACATTTTTTAATGAGAAAATACAAAGGTCCTTCGGCAAATGGACAAAGTGTATACAGAAATCGAGTGATTATGTCAAAAAATGATGTATGTCTTTTTTGACAATTGCTTAAAATAAATTCTACACCGACAGAGCGGGTAACTTTTTACTCACCCTCGTAAGACACTTAAATTTCCAATCTATTATGATGAATAAAAGAGCTTATACTATTAAATCTAATTGTATTTTGTTGCATGAGAGTACACGTGTATGTGATGTACATTACCTTTATATCCCCTTGAACGCTTCAATATTGCGCATATATACTATATTTTGTGCAGCTTCTATAAAATTTTGTATGTTTGTTTAGGCTGTTAATCTAGAGGCTGGAGTACAAAGAAGTGGCACAATGATGTGGGCTGATGACATTTATAATTATCAAGGAATCACCCTTACATTCGCTCAGGTGCATATCGTTGACTATAATGTATTTAACATATATGATTGTTAGAATATTAATAATTAATTTTTAATTCTATCAGAATTTTAATGAAACTGTCCCTTGGGAAGGAAGAACTGATACCTTGATATCACGGTTTGTACATCCTATATATACGACAAATTTTAGAACATTATATAACGAAGAACCAGATCGTCGTGGCCATGTGATGTGAATAAAAGGACTTGAATTTGATGATATTTTTATAATGTTAGATAACATAACTAAGTATCTTCACAGTAAGATAGGATGACATGGTTTACATGATCTTAATGTTGTTCACTTGAGTGATGATATTATAAGGAAAAGTGTAATATCACAGGTAGGATGATTCATAATTTAGAACTACTAACTCATGTATGTATTAAAAATTAAAGAAATATATTAAATTTTATAGGATATTTATGTTTAGTAACCAGTAATTCAGAGATTGGTATTCATGGTTACTATAACGAGGCTGTAGAAACGCACCCTTTCTTCTTTGCAAATGGTCCTGTATTTATGTCTACGCCGAAACTGGAACCTCTGAATAATTTAGATTTATTCTTGTTATTTTCTAAAATACTTATCTACAGTATACCATAAGGAATGATACCGTGTCGCACCTAATCAAGTGCCTGAAGAAACATCAACAGGATATCACAGTAATCCCGTATCGACTGATATGTAAGTAAAAGTTATGTGTCATTGTTATACACAGTTATGTGTTACTGTTATACACAGTTATTTATCATTTTCTATTAATTCAGTTGTAGCCACTACAATATCTATGACACTGGTAGTAATTATGAGAACAATAATGATGTGTTCTATAAGAGGAAATGATTATTAGGAACAAAAACTTACAGGTAAGTCAAAGTATATGTTATTTGCCATTTGAAAAGAAAGTTACTAACTTGGAATTTTTTGATAAATAATAATTGTGCAAAATATATTGGATTTCAAATTTGTCAAAAATTGAAATTTAAGAAGCATTGTAATAATATAACATTAATATTTTGATTTTTCAGCAGATATCATGCGGTGGATGGATAATATGTAAAAAATATTAAGCAGTATATGAATTTTCATATTGCGTAGAGATAACAAAATGAATTTTAAAAAATGTCGACATGGTAGTAAGAAATAGCATCATGACAAAGGATATATAAAGACAGTTTCATTTTTTATAAATAAAAATTTGTTGTTCCAGATTTTGAAATATAGTGAAACGTTTAATTAGTATCTTAATATCTTTAAATAATTATTATTTTAGAATCAATTGTAATTGTATCATACGTACTTTTGAATTCGTGCAAGAACATATGTAATTTTGAAGTAGTTATTATTAGGAAATTGTTAGACGCGAACAGTATGCGAAAAGTTAGTATGCAGTGTAATAATTATCAATCAAAACACAAGAATTAAATTCTTGAGGAAAAAAATTCCGGAATTTCTTATTTACATGATTATAAAGAAATCCATAATAAAAAGGAGCTGCTTTCTAATACTTCTCTTCCTTGTAATGCCTACGTTAACAATAACGAGGTTCGACTTTTTGGTTTTAGAGGGATACTGGAAAATTTGAAAGTACAGTACCATTGGGAAGAAAATCACGATATTGAAAACGATATTTGCAAGTAAATTTCCAAAAAATCTGTTTTCAAATTTTCGCTTTCTATTTCACATTAAAAGAAAGGGAGGGCTGCCTTCTTTTTCTGCAAGACAAAACCAACATTCTGAATCTCGTATCAATGAATGATGTCAATAAGTTATTTTTCTTTTCAGATTGAACAATATTCCAGATTTATTCATAATTTCATACTACGCGAAGAATAGACTTTCATAGGTATATAAAGGAAATATTAAGTATAGGAAAACTCTTTTTCGTTGTAGGTGACATATGCTTCACGGTTGAACACATGTATTTTTGAACACATATAAATGAAAAAGTACTCTTATGGAGAAAAAAAATTGATACCTTCGATTGACATTAGATAATGTATATAAACTTATGAACAATCACTATCAGTTTGTATTTTAGGTGCACACGCAGATTTGTTGGAGTTCTTATAAAATGTACTTCCTGTACGAACGTTTTATTCTTCCAAATTTTACGATACTATGTCTCATATAATAACTATATGGATTAAACGTAATATAAATGATCCGAAAAGAGACTCGAACGACATTAATTGTCTTTCTATTTATACCAATATCGAAAATACAAGTAAAGCTGGAGCAATAGTATGCAAGAATGGACTATTTATTATTTTAAACCAAATCATAGCATATTCAGAATGCGCAGTATTATCATGAAATGTAAATGAATCAGTTGTAAACGAACGATTTTACTGTAAAATCGTTGCCTCATTTTTTCATCTGAAATATAGCAGCAATGAGTACATTCTTTTAATATATAATAAAACGAGATATCTTTATAAAGTTACATATGTCATCACTGGTAACTGTTATCTCGTATGACACCAAATATACCGTTAGTATGGAATGATATTTTTATGAAGATATACTTTAATGATAGATTTTATGAATGAAGCGTTATATAAGAAAAATTATCTCTTGTTATTCTATGAAGTGTAGTAGCTAATGAAGATTAATTTTACGAAGTATTAGAGCAAAAGAGAATTAAAAAATTAAAAAGATCTGAATAAGATTGTTCGTGTGGCTTAATTATCTCAATTCTGGTACACCACTTGTTACATTCCAACTAATTAGCGCTAAACAATAACTTGCAAATATTAAAGATATTAACACCTTAATATTAACACCTAAAGGTTTTCGGGAAATTTTATAATATTTGATTATTGTATATCTAGTCATTGATTGATAAAATTTCTTGTATAAGCATAGATCGAGGTTGACGTCATACGCAGATTGCATTACAGGTATCGTTTTAATTTATTTTATGGCTAGAATCGTTTGAATATTATACGAATAATTATTTCCATTCGAACGATTAATAAATCACGTACCTATAAAAGATATATTACGAAAAAGACGTGACGAATCAAAAAAATATTGAAAATTCCGTTGTCATTAGATCAATTATTTTTGCAATGATTTTTATTTCCATGTAATTACATATGAAATGGGTAATTCATTGACATCTCCTCGAATCGAATATAATTCGTTACACTTCACAACGATTCAAATAATGGACGGGAAATATATAATAACTTTCCTGTCCTTGCGTTAAAATAGTACTGTACAAATCAGATGATACAACCTAACCCCAACCTAACCCCAAAAACCCAATTACATCCACATTGCATGACAGCACACTTGCAATGGATTTTTGTGATTTCAATGTCACAGACAATGACACAACTAATCAGAACACGTTCGAGGCTATAGACATTGATATTACCGCGTGTGTAATACGTTTAAAGCATAAATCTAAATTTCACGCGATTATTTCTTTGTACATTGTGAAACTCTTAAATTATCTTAATCGAATAAATAATCCTAATGTAATAAAACATCTTGAAATAGACCTGGATATCTGAAACAGAAACTCGAAGGATAAGAAATCCTAAAAGGTACTAATCCTAAAATAACAAACTCCTAAATAATAAACAAGTGATAAAACCTGTTATAAATAATAAACCTTGCCTGGAATAATCAAATCCTAACTAATCGAAAATAAAATAAGGCAAGCAATTCTTAATCTTTCAAGTAATTTTTCCGAAAACACAGAAAGATAGAGAAATTAAAAAGACGCAGCACAAATTGCAGCACAAATTGCAGCACAATGAAAGTTTCAGAGCGATGAATACGATCGTATTAAACTAAATAATTTTCAAAAGTGAAATTACACTGAAACGTATATCGATGATATTTGTCATTTCTACGATCTGTTTCGCTTGATCGTGCTTCTTTTCTGATGTAAATTCAATTTATAATACGAACTAAGTTTCCTTTATTATTATTCGTCCTGCGTCTTTTTAATTCGTCACTTCTTTTATTTCAGAACAATGACGGGCTCCAAGATGCTGTTCGGATGTTTGGTGTTAATTGCTTTTCTGCATCCATTAGTTCACGTTTGTACTTCGAGTAGTACAGCTCAAGGTTTGTACTTCGAGTTGTCTTTTTCCATGCACTTCAAATTCCAATACGATCTGGTCACGTGGCCTTCGTACAATTTCGAAATTTTACCTGTTTGGTAATCGTCAATGAAAAAAGAAGTTATGCGTGACCTCAACACATTGAAACAATTTTTATGATTTTTTATTTGCCGGTTGGTCAGCAAGTTAATGGAAAAATTTCACTTAACTATTCGCGAAAATTTCTTCGGTTTAACTTTTGGGAAATGCTTCGTTAGCTTCGGGAATATTCCAACCATTCGTTTTACGTACAAAATAAGCATGATAAATATTACATCACGGTAATGTAATATCGGAATATATTAAAGGTGTAATTTTGTTCGATTAATTATAATTTATTAATAATGGATTGAAAATACAGATATTAGTTAGACAGAGAAACGATGTTCGATTAACAGGAAAACTAAATGCAACGCTCGTATTTACAACAAATAACTTGACAACTATTTGGTAACTCTCTCTCTCTCTCTCTCTCCCACTAGCAACTCTAACACTCGACAACACTCGCAACTCAATTCTAACGACTCTATGCTTCGACGTCTCGATCAACTCTGATTTTCGCAACACGCACACTTTTCGATTCGCCTTGAATAGCGAAACCGTCCTTCTTCTAACGTTGTCTATTGTTTCCCTCATACCTATGTAAGAACTACCAACTACGTGCCTTTAGTCACGTAGGCACTCTTAAATGTAAACGAACCACAGAAACACGACGTACACGGGTTTTCTATTTTCAGCCGATCTCCAATCAAAGCTATTCTACGATATTACAATCGGCCTTTCCTGACAATCACATCTGCCCTCAGATGTGCTCATCAGCGCCGCTCGCACTTACATCACTATCGTCAGCATTTCACCATTTCATGTGATCGGCTGCCGTGGAAGTTGTACGTGGCCCTTCGTGCTCCCCCTCTCGCTGCACTATGTATCGGTCATTTCGCAGGACTTTTATCACCCGATACGGTCCAAGAAACTTCGGATGCAGCTTTAGCCCGGGACCCCTCTGCATCCTCTCGATTGCCACTAGATCTCCCGTCCTGTATGCTGTCGCCTTCATGCGTCTCCTGTTATACGCCCGCTTGTTTCGGATTTGGATCTCCTCAATCCGTCTCTTTGCGTCCGCACGCAGCTGATCTCGTTCCTCTTGGAACACCGCGGCCTGTTCGTCCTCGATGCTACTGCTCCTCTTTCGCTCTTCCTCTATCTTCCTCTCCGTTGTTTGTTTACCCATTTCACTCTTGTCAGGGGCTTTGATCGTCGTGGCAGCATCGTGACATTTTCGTAGGCTCGGTTCGTACATGGAAGACGTTAACAACTTACCATCTACCGAGACTATGATCTCTTCTTTTTCAAAGGTCTTCACGTTCATCGTGTCCTCGACAATCCCATCGTCGTCCTCGTCATCCACATCCTCTGTATATCGATATTATTGGAGGGATTCCGCACGTGCGACTTCCCTTGTCTTTTCGTTCGCCTTGCATTCACTCTCTTCGAGTCTATCCGAAAACTTGAAACAACCCTCATACCCGCAACGCTGTCCTTCTCAGTAAATTCGCAAATATCATCAACAACATCCTGTTGCTGTTGTTTAGCCAGATTCTTCCTCCTCGTGATGTTCGCTAAGTCCTCCTGCTGGCCGCAAGAATCCGACGAGGACACCATCTCTTGGTCCACTTTACCAATCACCACGTGTCTTGCCACTATTCTCCGTTCCTCCGACACTTGCTGCACTGCTGCCCGATACTTCTTCAAAACTTCTGCTAACTCTTCTTTATTTTCTTCCAATTGCGACAGTAGCTCAGTTCGTTCGCGACTATCTACATTAACACGATCTCCTGCTTCGGAACGTTGCCGCGGTACTTCCTGCAACGAAGCCTGCGTCTCATTCGGTTCTTGCTCCAGTGCCTGTTTCGCTTTAACTGCAACTGCTCTAGCGCATTCTGCATCTTCTAACTGGTTCTTCAGCTGTCGTAAAGCTGCTTTACCCGTCGAGTCACCTTTCGATCTCTCCAGCATCGTTTGAGCGTCTCTTAGCAATGCTTTGGTTCTCTTCAAATCTCTTTTTAGCCTATGTTGCATGTCCTTAACGTGTGACAAATCTATCTCACTCGCCTGTGTCTCTACATCTATCTTGAGGACTTCCGGACACTCATCGGGATTTTCGTCCTTTATTCTACTAATAAAAGATTCTCCCCCTTTTATACTTATTTCAACAGTGTCCAAAAAGTCTGCGCCAATAAT